>NC_049986.1:3144759-3197666 GCF_000003815.2 Branchiostoma floridae
AGCTTTTTTTTTCAAACGTTTAAAAACGGAGAGGTAATTACCTAGTCCCATCATCCTTTGTTTCACCCCATGGTTTGAATAAAGAGCTCGAAGTATTCTTGGCCGGAGCCGACGATGACGACAACCATTCGGTGTGTTCATTGAGTAACTACTACATAACATTATATGTAGAATAAGGGAGAACGGTCAGTCTTGTCTATTTTGTTTGCAAAAAAAGGTTAACTTGCGTAACGTTCGCTCATCCCGCCACACTCGGGGCTGAAATAATGACTCTGTTTACTTATTTCACAGCACCTACGTACTACAACCCCTTAGACCACGAGTCCACGTTCTTCACTCCTAACGGCCACACAATGGACGAAGGTGTCAGCGGCTCAGCTTTAAAGCTCGAGTCGCGCCGTAGCCAGTACGCCAACCTTGGGAACTTCGCAGGCACTTGCTTTGGCAGCACCCTCAACTGCGGCAGGGGCTTCAGTCTGGCCTTCTGGTTTAAACGTCCCGCCGGCGATGTCCGCGCACAGTACTACATCAACAGCGGCGGGCACGACTTCACTAGGACGCGAGGATTCACGCTGACCAAGAACGTCGCGGATCTAGACAACTGTCTCTACAACGTTGCCGTCAACGGCCGTCTGTTTCGCCACGAGGCAAAAGTCTATCTTCCTCCAGACCTGTGGACGCACGTGGCCGTCACTTGGCTGGAGGAACTCGGCCCGGAAATCTTCGTGAATGGGAGTGCCCAGCAGGTACGGAAAACGTTACATCTCAAACTATTGCTCAACTTCCCAAATACGTCTTCAAAAAAAAAAAAAAAAACACTCAACAGGGTTGTGCTCTATTTTTGGTTGCAAAAAAAGAGGATTACAATATCAGTATGTACACGTATGTCCGTCGAAAATTG
Source organism: Branchiostoma floridae (assembly GCF_000003815.2). Taxonomy (NCBI): domain Eukaryota; kingdom Metazoa; phylum Chordata; class Leptocardii; order Amphioxiformes; family Branchiostomatidae; genus Branchiostoma; species Branchiostoma floridae. Next base: position 3,145,661 of record NC_049986.1, read on the forward strand.
TCATTTTTGCCTGTATTGCTTGAGGTCTGCTATGTTTTGTGTTTTATACTTAACAAGAACTATAACGTTTTTTCCAGGTGACTGTCCTTGAGACCGAGATCCCGCCCCTGGATAATGACCCTTATACAGACGTGTTCCTGGGTAGCGATAACACCCAGCCAGGGATGTACACGTACACGGCCGGGGGAAGCCGTGTTCGACGAGCTGAAGTTCTGGGACTGGGTTCTGCCTGACGGACAGATACAGCTGGTCATGATCCCAGGATCAGGTGAGCCTTGGGGTATTTTCTTATCATCACAAACTCATACTTAAAGGTATATTTATCTGACCCTTACGTCCCTAATGACCTCAATGAAAAGTGACCTGCAGGCCGATTTGAGCTTCTCATGAACAAATAAAGGTTCAAACAAATCAATCAAACAAAAAACATCTGTATTCAGAGAAAACCAACTACATTCCGGTGTTAAGGATGACGAGATATCGGCCTTCCCTCTTCCAGTCTAGGATCACAATACAAAACATTGCGCATCGCGTGATTTATCGAGTTTATGTTTTTTATTCACCAAAAGAAACGGGACAGGACAAAGTCACACTTCACTCAAGTCATTTTGCTTACAAAGTCAAGCTGAAATTCATCGTCTGAATCACCTGGATGCCTAACTTTAAAAAAATGGTTTTGATCGTTTTCATATCTTCTGTGTCAATTTTCTTACATACAACTTTCTTTGTGGCGATATATTCTAACTCTGATTTCAGTGTTTTACATGTTCATACGGTCCTTTCCCGAAATTGTTTATCTGCGACAAAGAGTGCATATACTTATAGGCTTCTATACGAAATTGCACAATCAACCATCATTTGAGCATTTGAGCTTTCTATCCACACAAAAGGTCTAGGGATGCGTCATATAAACCAGACCAACAACTGTTCCATGGTAACCTTTCGTCGCCTGTGTTTTTTAAACACCATGCTTGTTTAGATTAAGAATTATTTCCTGAATTTCAACAGTGCTGGGCGCATCAAACAAGCTGATGGTTGGTATTTTCTTAACAGGTAGGGTCAAGGAGAACGGTCAGTCTTGTCTATTTTGTTTGCCAGAGAAGGGCCAACATTCACAAATAATCATTAAATTTGAGATATCAGACAGAACTGTCAAGATGGTAGGTTCCATGAGGTGTAGATATTATGTCAGCAAGTTGTTCTTTATGTTTATAAGAATGTGTTTGTCTTTGTTTCCTTCCATTCATTGCATGAATTCTCTGTTTTCTTTAACCATCATTTCAGTTTTGTCCTCGGGGTAAATTTCAGTCAATGTGTCACTGACGAAAGATAGTTGATGCTACCTGAAGCGTCTGAATTAGTTGCTTGTGTTACTGACATTTGGCACATTTTGGGTATATCTTTTCTGTCCTTTATCATACAGATATAGATGAGTGTGCCAGAAAACCATGTCATCACGGACGCTGTGTGAACAAAGATGGCGGATACAGCTGTACCTGCGAGCCTGGATGGACTGGACAGAAGTGTTCGCAAGGTGAGTTTATTTTGTTGAGTTACCAAGACCATTCCCCCATATATTTTTTCATTACATTGTAAGCCATTTCTTTCTTACCAACTTGACTTTATTTTGGTTCTGACTATGAATGTAAAGAATTTGAAGAAAAATCACCTCCTTTACATATCAATGCATTTCGTATAAAGTCGGCTCTTCAACAATATGTCCTCAGTGTCACTGTCAAAAGACAGTTGGTGCTATTTGAAACGTCTGACCGTTTTCAAAATCATAATCCAGTTTCTTGATTGACTGCCATTTGGTGTGTCTTACAACCCTGATGTCTAACCTTCATCGGCATTATCATGATAGACGCGATCTGCGATAGAAATGATTTTGGTTATTGGCCATTGGTCACGAGATTAATAAACCTCTAAAATTGTGCAAAAGTGAGATTTGAGCCTCTGAAATCTGATCGCTTGTGCCACTTACTGACTTTTGCTTCGTGTGGCAAACGTATCTCTGATGGTATTTAAACTCCTCACTGTCGTCTTCTACAGCCTCACAATGTCAGAGTGGGTGGGGCAGATACAACAACCACTGCTACAAGTTGATGGCAGACGAAGTCACTTGGCTTACAGCGAGGTCACGATGTCAACAACACGGCGCAATTCTTGCCTCTATCAAGGACAGTGACGAGAACAACTTCATTGCCATTGCGGGTGTCATCTCGAGTAATAAGGACGTTGTTTTGTGCATGGTTTTGCAAGTTTTATGTCAAAATATAAACCGTGCATGGCGTTTTTTTGTGCATGACGTTGCAATTTTCATGTCAAAATATGAACCGTGCATGACGTTGTTTTGTACAAGACGTTGCAAGTTTTATGTCAAAATATGATCCATGCATAACGTTGTTTTGTGCATGACGTCGCAGGTTTCATGTCAAAATATGAACCATGCATGACGTTGTTTTGTGCATTACGTTGCGAGTTTTATGTCAAAATATGAACCGTGCATGATGTATTATAGAAGAAAGGGATTTTTTTGAACAGACAATTTATACAGTATACGCGTTAATTGTTTTCGACCTGAAAGTCATGGCAGAGATTAACATGATACTCGACAACATATTCAAAATTTCTTTCGAATACTTTTCTATTGGTTTTCGAGGAAAATGTACTCAAAGAGAACCAAATAGTTGTAACCAAGTTACGTAATGGATTAAAAACATCCAACCATATTTATATTGACAACATTAGACATCCATCCTCTAAGCTGAATTAGTATAAATTTTATAGAAATATGGTTGATGACATGTGTGTCTGGTTGTCTGTGAAACCAGAATAGACTGGAGCCATATAGAACACGTAACGACCAGCAAGTGCCTCACACTATAGCATATATGGTCAGACATTCTTGTCATTGCTTTATGTTCTTCGTTATTTGAAGCTAGCGTTTTAAATACAACCGTACTTCAATTCCTGATATACAGTCCAATAGTAGCTTGTTGTTATAATGCGTCCACTAGTTGGACCACTACAGCTCTCGGTAGCAGATGAAGTCTACGTCAGCCAAATATATTCGGGAGTTTTACGGTCACGTAAGACTTTCTTCTTTTAGTTACATCAAGGCCACTATACAGGGCAAGGGAAAAAGACAGGACCAAAGAGTTGATCACATTGAAATGATGAGAAACGTCTTTTGGAGAAATTCCTCGCCCTTTGAAGGGTGGTGTTGGCCATGTACAGAAAATCATTAAGTCCTTGTGTTAACCATTGACACTGTATTCCCTTAGACCTGAATTGGTTCTATTCTTAAAGTTCCTACAATCACCCAAATACTAGTCATGCACTATGCCGGTATAGAGTACCAAAGACAGGAGCACTCATCCTTGTTAACTAAAAAAAAGTCGACTAAAGTAGCAAATATCTAAGTAAAATGTCAGACTGTTTTTTGTTGCAGCACAAAATGAAACGTTCCGGTGGATTCCGACCTTCTGGCTTGGTCTTCATAAAGAATCTGAACAATGGAAGTGGACTGATGGGTCACGTGTTGACTACACCAACTGGGCTCCGGGTGAGCCGAACAACAGTATGGTCATCTCGGTTTGGCAAGGAGAGGATTGTGGCACCATGTACTACAAGGTGTGTGCTTTTTCACTCCTTTGTTTAGTAACTAACCATTAGCATTTGAAATATCAGTACGTCGACTAAGATTAACCATCAATTACGGTAAAAGTTACTCTAGGCATATAATTTTGTTTCAAAAGAAGATGAAGTCAAGACATAGCTATATGCTATGGCCGAGTGGGTAGAGTGTTCGCCTTGCATTGGGTAGGTCGCGATGTACGGGCAACTCGTGTCTAACTCCTCAGCAACTTACAAAGTATGGAAAGGTTTTTGTCATAAACCTCAATGATATTCCTGACAATGCACAAGTACAGTTACTGCATAGTTATTCCTCATTTTTATCAGATTCACACAAAGCTAAACTTTGACAGTATCTTCAATTATTCACAAAAGAAACTAAAAGATTTGAGAAACCAATATTCCATCCAACTTTGTTATTATTGTGCTTTGCTTGACACTTTCTGTACTTGTTTTCAATATATTTTTGTAATGCCATTTGCTGAAAGGTGTGTTGTGATCACGTCCCGTGATTATATTTTGCTATAAAAATCGATATATTCGGTTTTGCAATGTTAAATACTCGAGTTCTGAAACAGATTCTTTTCATTTGCTCGATTGTGGAAATTTAAGAGAATAACATTGCGGAAATATAGTCATCAATCATGATAAAATACTTGATGTATCGTTTAAACAGACCGGCACAGACCCAATTTGGTGTGGGGCAAGGACGAGGCACCCAGGACAGTGGAATGACGAAAGTTGCAGCTCTCACAAAAGCTACATATGCAAGAAACCAATTTAACGATGTCTATAGTAGGAAAAGAAAGATCAAACTTTGTTCCAACACTATTGACGAAGCCGTGTGTGCATATTGAATAGGTAACGTTAAGTAAGCCATTGGCCACTCTGAAGATATCTGCACTAGTTCAATCTATTAAAAGAACAGAGTGACGCTCTTATCTATTGTGCTGGAACGAGTCTTCAGCTCTGTACTACAATTCTATATCTAACACTGATCAATTTTATGTTATTGAGATTATGCCTAGATTCTTGCCCTAATGCAAATTCATGCCCTAAATACGGTTGGTTTAACGTTTACACCTTAAATAGAGTCATTCTGTCAAAATAAAGTCACCATTTTCGTAGGCTGAGCAGGGAAGTCACATGACCCCCTACCCTGGTTCTATTCCTTTTGGCTCCTGTGCCATCTGACTCTTTTCCTCATCTACCCTTTTCATCACCTACGCCATTCGTGGTTATTCGTGACGGTGAGATCACTACCCTAACGGTGGGTGTACTTGTCTATGAAATGGACGGAAAACTTTAAGTTAGTTCTTTTCCGAGCTTGGGAAGAAGAGAAGTTAGGCATCCATGTAGCCTAATAGTGCAAAACTCTAAATCTACTACTGCCGAGTTGGACTTTTCTCTAGAAGTAGTGAAGAATTAAGAGTACAACTTTGTAAAGAATTTAGATGGAAAATTTCGAGGATGAACTGTTGTGAGTTATTTTCTTCGACTGCAAATTGAGGTAAAAGACAAATGAACCGTATTCCACACAATATTAGTGCAATTTTGTATAGTTTAGAATTTCAAGGATTGACAAGAAAAACGATGGAAATTATGACAAGGAACAATATTTCTTATTCTTTTAAAGCACTTTTTTCTCAAAAAGATGTTCACTCTCAAGACTTTATAGAGTCAAATTTGTTTTAATGTCTAGCAAGTTTATATTTTTTGTCATGTTAAGAAATATTACAATTGTAAAAGAGTAATCGTACTCCAAGAAAAATTATGTGAGAATTTTTTTTTTAACTCGTGGACAAAATCTTGTTCTTAAACAGAAAGTTTTCTTCTTTAAAAAAATGTTTTCTGTGTACAAGAAGAAAGAATGAAGCAATAAAATACATTTTGGTAGTGAACAATATGCTTGCCAGTTGGGGGAAAGTAAAGTTACGTGTCGAGGCCGCTTAGATTACCTTGTACACAGACATTGTGCTAGCATTGTGTCGAGGACTTGGCATTTGTGATAACTAAATTCCATTGCGCATATAACTGCTCATGATTATGTTTCTTTGATTTGCGAAGTATCAGTAAGCTTTGTGTTCGTTTTCTGAACACAAGTCCTGACTAAAAAAAAATTAGGAATAAGACGGTTAGACAAATTGTGTCAAAAAGACACTCCTTCTAAAATGTCATACAGGGCTATTTACAGCATTCGAGGCAACTGAATGTTTGCAAGACTCTTTTATATGGAAACAGTCCTTCAATAAGATTTTCTATGAGCTTACAGCATTACTTTCATCTTTTGGAGACAACCGTAACGTTGATTTGATTAAAGTTATGATTTGATTGTATTGCATAGTGACCGAAAATAAGTTGTAGGATTGTTTACTCAATGACTCTTTTTATGCAACATTGTTTATGCAACATTTTAACATTTTAAAAAGTATAATTAATGCTTGTTTGTTTGTTTGTTTTCGAGCACGTGAATAATGAATAAAGAGTTTGAATAATGAATAAAGAGTTGATCAAACAAGTCTAAATTTGTCAAATTGATTATTACCTCCCCAAAAAGGGAGTTTCATCATATGAGGTATTAATGTGTGTCTGTTTGTCTTTTTGTTTCATGGGTGGTTTGTGATAAAATGGTGGTGTGTACATGTGTCTGGGTATTGGGAAGACGGAGGTCAGAGTAAATGAGGTATATATGGTAGAGTGGGCTCATACCAAATATGGGATGACTGCGGTGCCATAGATGTCACTTATATTAGCTGAGCAATGATTCCACTCCACTATGCACTTTTTTTTGCTTGTTTATTTTTGTATTGTATAAGCGATAACATACCTTTAGCAGCAGTGTTATATTAGCACCAGTCACTGCGCAACTGACTGAACTTATAATGTTATAAATGATCTTCCAACACCGGGATGGAATTCTACTCTTTTCGGTAAACGTGGTTGGTTCTTAAATGTGCTCGAGATGTGGCTCTCTTCAAACACGGGAACATCCAGGAACTTAGAATGTTGTTATTGATAAGTATCCTATCCGATCCCGTTGTATTGTGTCTGTTTTTCTCAGCAGCGCTAGCCCTTTATAATAGTCATAGGTAATAGTTGGGCAGCCCTGGTCGTGGTATTTGGATACTTAGTATGGTAAGGTTTTGTACAGATGACATCCACTTGCACGGAAGCTAGTCTCCGTGTTGCCAGGTCAGGGCCTACACAGACCAGCCTCTCGGCTCACGGTTGTGCTAGTAGTAGGGCTAATACGGACCAAACAAGAAATCCTTTTTAAAAAAAGCTGTCAAGACAGCCTCAAATGTTGAGAATACAACGGTGGAAGGGGGTAGTTTATGAATGACTGGAAATGCAGTGTTGTCGGTAACCACACTGGTAGAGTATGGTTAAGCGTGTGGAAGTGCAGACTTTGGCACAGTGCACTAGTGGTAATCAATCGATAATTTGGCACACTGGTAATCAATTAAGTTCAAGTGCAGAGTTGAAAGGAATCTATTTTATGCTCGGATTGAGTGTTGACTTGAGTTTAATTTATGATAGAAAGCTGCAATGCTTCGAAAAATTCCATTTGTGTTACCTTATTATGACTTCTTTTAATGTAAACGTAAAGAAAACACACACTAAGGATACTGCATTCATTTGATTAAAGAATGAAATGAGATCAACAAGGTTTTGTATAGTAGTATCATTTTCACGGGTACATCGTTCTTTACCATACTTTAAAAAAAGCGATCGCCCGAGCCTCGCTTTATGTCACAGGGGTGGTTTTCAGGCGAAAAATACGCGCGACCATCTGACGATTTTAAAATCGGTCGACCTTCCAGCGATCGTGAAGTACGCTTGAAGATCGTCGACAATGTAACAGTGGCATTATCCAGTGTTCAACTACCTTAGCATTTCGGTTGGTCTTTCAAACAAACTTTCGCATTCTCGGAATAGGTCAGCTATTGCGTCAGAAAGGATGTACCGTTGCCATAGAGCCAGCTGAGTCTAAGCGTCTTTGCTGGATTAAGGATTTTCTGGTAGGCATTGTTTTCTCCGCGGTTGATCATGACCAGTCAAGCCATCGCGAAGGATGAGTGACCGAAGCTCTACCGCCGTCTTGCTGCTTTATTATTTACAAGGTAACACAGTATACCATACAATAGACGTTCATAACGTTCGCGGAAAGAATGAGCGTCGTCTAGCCTCTTTCGCAGACTTCTCGTGGCGACGCCGGAGTTTATTTTCTCGTGTGGGAGCGCTGATTCGCGATTTCCAAAATGGGCTAGAGGGGTATTTCACTAGAGTGCGGTACGTCGGCGAAGATAGCTGCGTTCTACATTGAACTTGTGTTACCCTTGACTAAATACTATGCAAAACGTATGACTAAAAAGACGACCAAACACACCAAGCGTAAAAAGATAACCGACTTTTATCGATGAAATATTATTTTGAGCCTTCTGTCAAACCTCAGTTACGTGAAATACCCACTGTAATACCCGCAATGTCTTCTAGATTGTTGATTGAAAACTAATCTTCTTCGACTTTATCAACCTATGTTGGAAATTGCAAATCAGAACTCAATTTTAAACAAAAAGCGGCGATCCAAGAAATTTGCTAGTGAGACTAGACATCGCTCTAATTTCGGGAGTTGTAAGCTGGAATACCTTTAATACAGTGATCGATTAATGTCGTCGAAATTTCAAACCATTGCCATCATTTTGTTATCATCGTTCATGAAATCCACGAAAACATTGGCATAATGGTGCCTCTTGAGTAAGTGCATGCTGTAACTTTAACCAACCCTTAAAAATCCCCCGGCGTGAGCTAATAGAATGGGCGGGCGGGCAGTACTCTTAGTACCGCAGAGAAAGCGGTAACCTCCCGGTAGTATTGTTTCAAGACTTTTTGAACACTAACATGTCACAATTTGCTCCTAACTAATCAATATATTCTATGGATAACAATGAAACATTCCAACTTATGCATGCTAATACATCATGTTGATACGGTATACTGCGTACTCTTTTTTGCATACAGTTGTAATGGCATTTATAGAATGTAAGACAATGGTATGGTGCTGGGTTTCGTATATTGCCTCGACTGTTGAAAGCAATTGAGCCTATGATACTGTAACTCTATCCCTGTGGGTTTATTTATTACTAGTATTACAGAAAATTGTATTTTCTTGCCATTTTTAAATTGATATTTGTCCGGGTGAATTAAATTCTGCGTGATTTGATAGCAGGTGCAAATATCATTTCCCGGATGTACGCAAATAAAATATCATAAAAACACTGATCGGATCCTTTGTCTTTGATTTGCACTTAGTGTAGGTCTGATCGCTTTAACGGGATTTTCTCTATATGCTGAGCCGGCCCCTCGAGGTAATATAATAGCAATCCTCTTGCTTTAATAGCCATATGGGTGTAACTGTGGATCAAGGAGCTGGCCAGCTCAAACCCCTACAGCAGTTGAGCGTTCTTAACAAAACAAAACAAATCATTAAGTATGCAAATTAAGTCCAAATTTACATAATTTGCACTTCATTATGTACATCTCTGCCACAGGTACCTGCATACCAAATATGGAAATCCATCATTACTATGTTCCATTATGCTCCTTGGAAGATTTTGACAAAAATGATCCTGCAGTTCCAGAGCAAGCTGCTAGGGGGCCCAAACATACACCACTTCTTCCTTACATCAAAAGCTATCTGCCACCAAGAAATCAAGACCATAGCATGTCCAGGTAAAAAGATACAAAAAATTGAAGTTCTGCTGCAGTACCAAGGTCACACACCAAGGGGGCCCAAAATTGACCTTAACCTTTGTCTTCCCAACCCCTACCCACATACCAAATATCATCGTAGTCCATCAAGAGGTTCTCAAGTTATGACGTCCACAAATATCCGGAAACACACACACACACACACACACACACACACACACACACACACACACACAGACACAGACACAGACACAGACACACTCAACACTATACCTCCATTTTTCATGGAGGTAATAAAACCTTACCTTTGACCTCACTTCCTGTCGCGCAGTGAATCCCTGACACTAGGGGTGGGCACCGGTATGGCGTACCGGTACAAAACCATTTCTTTTTGACCGGTCCAGAAAAACCTGACCTGAAAAAAAACGGTTAACGGGCCCGGGATGTTGGACCGATTAAGAAATGAGCATATTATATGATCAGGATTCACACGTTTTGGAGCTTACCGGTCGAGGAAAATAACAAGAGCGAAGTAGAGTAGAGTAGAGTCTATAGTCATTTTACCAACTTGTAGTTTTACAGTCAATCGTACAGAGGCAGTTAGCCTTGAAGGATTTTAAAACACCAGTGAGAGTTAAATACTCCACAAACTGATTTTCTTGTAACGAAATGGACCATTGCTTTGAGTATCGTCTATTCACAAGTTCTCACATACTGAATCAGGTCCAGGTTTAGGTCCGTACCGGAACCTTATCCTCCGGACCTGAACCGGACCTGGACCTGAATTTTCTGTACCGGTACCCACCCCTACCTGACATAACTCGGACCTAACGCCCAAAACAAATGGTAAACTGGACAAATTTTCACCCAATTGGGAAAGCTCAGACCCTATCTGTTTCTTCTAACATAAAAAAGCCTCCAAACTGGACCAAAATGTTATAGGAAAGACAGATCTTCAAGTAAGTAAGTTAAGTAGTAACTCAACATTGACGGCCTTTGCCATCTGCCATGTTCGCCTTGCATTCAGTACATTTGTAGGTGGTGAGTTTGATCCCGACAGTGACATGTTTATCTTTAAATTTTATTTTTTTGTGTGGATAAAAAGTAATCCTGAGGCCTACTTACTCTGCAGTTATTGGTGATCTTCTTATAATGTATTCTTCCAGCTGTGATAGTTGGTCGAGCTCTTTCGGTGGGAACACAGACTGACCCTGAGGTCTACTCCCTCTGCAACACCAACCGGACCAACAAGACTCGTACCAAAGATGAGGTGTCTTTCAACAACACAAACTTCTTTAACAACTCAAGTTTCCTCAGAGACACGACATTCTTTGGAGAAACATGGCTCTTCAACGACACAGTTTCCTTCAACAACACAAAACCAGGTACGTCTCAAGTGATTTAGAGAATGCCATCACTTTTATGTTTTCTCCGTATGAGGCCTCTATACTGCCAAACAGATGAGTAGAGTGAAAGTTATGCGGCGCAGGGAAACCGGATACACTGATAATATATGAGAACTTGTTAGAGGTTGGAGAAAAATAAAGGTTGGCAGGTTTTTGGGGTCGGGTAACCGAAAACTCAACCTTTCTTCCCAGGCTTAGGTAATACTTTGGTATTTACGGATTGTCGTCTCCATGACATTTAATTCCAAAGTACTGTTTTGCAGTTCAAATTTTGTTACATAAGCTGTTGCGCAAGGTTTCAATTAACATTTCAAAACCAACTGTTTTTGAGGGGAAACTCTATTCATTGTCTGTAAAACAGAGCATTTAGAGAGTAAGTTTAGAAATATTGCAATTTGAAACCACCGAACGTGGACCTGGCATTCCCAAAAGCTATTTTTATGACAACGGATATAATTTTAGGCTATCCCTCGGATAAAGGTAGACTAGCGTTATGTTCTTTTTATATATCTGCTATTGTTCGCCAAGCATGAAAGTCTTGAACGTTTTTCAGGAATGATCATGATGTCAGTGAACAAGTCTGCTCTGAAGTCACCTCCTGATGTGGTCTATGAGTTCCTATGGGAGGACGGCTTGTTGGTCGCACTGCTGGGCATCTCTAGCATGGTCGGGACTGTAGGCAACGCTGCTGTCATACTGGCATTCTGCATTTACAAGAAGGCATGTCTTTACGATCATTCCACATCTTTCAAAAAAAGCTATCCACATTGTCAAGAATTACGACCAAGAGAGTTCGTTCAATTGGATAATGTATAATTCAATTAATTCTAAACTCCACCTGCAACTACATTTACAACTGTATAAGGAAGCGAGAAGAAGTTGAACCTGTACATACTAGTACTAGTATACTTTAGAGTTTGTAGTCTCAGTCATGTATCACACCCTACACAGATTGTACTTAGAATCACTAGGAGATGTATCCTATTCACCTAGACCTGTACTTAGCTTGTTAGAAAGCAAAAACGTACAATAAAGGTCTTCATTCATTCATTCATTAATTGGTGCGATCTAGTTTCTTTGGGAGGCCCAAGAAAAGCCCCGTAGTCCTCCCCCTGCCTGTATTTCTCCTCTGTATATCAATTTGTTTTTAATTCATGTGATATATGCAAAGAAATAAAGAACCTAAAGACCATAGCAAGTCCAGAACACGAGATATCAAAAGCGGTAGTACCTCTGCAGTGCTGAAACATGCTCACTATTTTGCCTAAATTCTAATAATTTCCACGTCTTGCAAAGACCTACCCACATCTAGTTTTTATTAAAACCAAAAACTATAAATCTATATTGGAATTTATCAAGAGCATTCTTTATCAGTAGTATGCATATATAGGTAGAGAGTATATTTGCATAAGTATGCAGGAATAAAATCATAGTTATGATTACATTAAATTTAAATAAATAAAAAAAATTGCAGCGGTGAATTCTTAATCACGGATGGTATGCATACATTAAAATGAGAGAATATTGAACCTTATAGCTATCAATACAAATTTGCATACCTTTGCATGAATTTTGCATAAATGAATTTATTTGTACCGACACCCAATGTACATGTATACTACTTTGACAGATTCGCACCACTGATAACGCCTTCATCCTGAACACAAGCATCTGGGACCTGGTAACGTCTGCCGGCATCATTCCCCTGATCATCTCGTCTACGATGGCCGGCCTACCGAACTGCGGACAAGCTTGCTGTGCCTTCATAGGCTTTCTGAACCTCTTTAGCCTGCTACAGTCATTGTTATCCTGTGCCCTCATTGCCTTTAACCGGTATGTGCACGTTGTGCTCTCACTAGCCACTTACAAGCGCTTGTTCGGTCCTGTCAAGGCCTTCCTCTGGGTGGTTGGATCATGGGTGACCGGTACTCTGGTCATGTTTCCGGCTATGTCAGGTATATACGGCAGTTTGGGATGGGACGCGCATGTACAAATATGTCAGTTATCGCATGAAGACCCGGCAAGTGTACTGTTTTTCAAAAATGTCGTCCTGTCCATGTACTGGGCTGTAGTTTTCACCATATCTGCATTCTACGCCCGAATCTACCTGCACGTGCGGAAGAGTACCATGGCCATCGGCCAGCATCTCGGCCACAGCCCCCAGCAAGTGTCCCTGCAGGCGGTGAAGCGTACAAAACACATGTTCTACATCTTCTTCACTTTTCTCACCCTGACCTGCCCAAACGTTGTCATCAATTATGTTGATTTCTACGCCACTTTGCTCCCTAAAGCTGTTTTCTTCACCAGCTCTGCGTTGTACATCCTAAACACAGCAGTCAATCCCATCATTTACACCTGGACCCTGAAAGAGTTTTGGCAAGGGTTCAAGTCCATGGTCCGCTGCAGACGACATATTGTTCCTAACCCTCAAGCAGGCCAACCTGCTGTTCAGACACCCGTCAGAGTAATAAACGTCTTGTCCCGATCCGGGGTCTCCAACCGGGTTGCCCCTTCAGAACCATCCGTTGATACGTCAGAAATAAACACGTAAGAATACATCGTGCCAGGTGATGATCACAGACACCTCAATTGCAAAAAAATTAGGAAATTAAATTATGATCAGACTCACTGTTCCTCTCCTAGACAATAGCTTTACCTTTTCGCGAACTGTACCACATTATCGAAAAAAATTACCTCTGTGCACTATTCGAAAGCAAACGACATGGTACTGCCCTTCATTTCACAATCATTAAGACTACATACATGTAGTAGCAACTTTTATAGTAATATTCTATCTGTGCAACAAGTGACCATTGTACACAAACGATTCACGGTAAATCGACGCTGTGAAGTCTGATTTATCTATATTCCAATTACTTCAAGCCTCGTCTTTGTTTCTATTCCAATCCAACGTTATAGATTACTTTATACAATACTGAATCGCAGCTTGAAATAATATAGCTGCTCTTAGCTTGGGTACCATCTGGGTAGTGGTTCTCTCCTATGTTCGCTTCTGCTACCCAAATATCAGAGAAGCGGCTGTATATAGTGTACAATAAAATTCAGAGCGATAAGCGACTGTATATTATCTTAGATGTTATCAAAGAGAGAGGTCTCTGACTTGTAAACAATTCTTGTTGAAACCGTATGTTATATTCACATTTCGACCTGTTTTGCTAATGTGTCATGGGCCTTCAAGTTTGACTGGCTTTACCTAACGACGGAACTGGTATATGGACAATTAATTTTATGACTTGTTCTGCAACGTTTATTGCATGTACATGTATGCATGATATTTTCATGCCCTACATGTATTCATGAAATGCGTATATATTTCCAGGGGCCTACACAAAGCAGTGCAATGACACAAAAGTGGTCCAGAACAATGGCATCATACTACACATGCTCAGTTTATGCAGTATGTACCCACTATGGAGATCTCATCGACAATGACATTTATGTCAACCTTTTCGCATCCAAACACCATGTACACAATTACACCGACAAATGTATATTTTGAATGTTTAGTGTTGTTAATGTGATTCTGACTTATCTATCGAATAGACAATTTGGCATCAATTGCTGTACAGTTGCACGGTATTGTAAAAAAATAGTTGGCAAAATAAAGCTGTGGTACACCTGCATTCTGTGTTGTGGCGTAGCACGACTTCCAATAGGGTCTTACTCAAATAACAAAACAGCATTTGCGGTCGATATCCGTAGTTTACGTATATCAAAGCGCAGCTGAAGCGGGATATATCCGACACTCAGAGTTTCTTGCGCGGCTGGCGGTGAAAAAGCGGCGGATAGGGGATGAGGTACCGCCGCTGCTCGACCGCCATCTTGCTGCTGTATTATGTACAAGGTATGGCAAATTGTTCCTCTTGAATTTTCATTTTCCCAAACATATTTTTTTTAAGATTGGCTCCGAATATCACCTGAAATCCCCAATTCTTTATGTTTTTCGTGGAGTAGGAGCAAAAAACTTTTGTTTTAGGATTTTTTTCTTTAATTTCTGATTTCAAGTTTACATTTCAAGCCCTGCGTCCGGTATACGTGGATAAATCTGCCATACATCGTGCTAAGGCAAATTGAATACAATTTACAACTGTTTCCTTTTGTTAGCATCTACCAGACTTTACATGTAACTACAAAATGGTCAGTTAGACAGACAACACTTGTTGTGCAGGAAAGAGTTGCCTTGTTTCCGCACACCGCAGCCCCTTCAAGTAGAACATCTGTTAACTGTTAGATTCAATCATATAAGAATAGAAGCAATTGACTAAATGGGGTGTTTTAGAAGTCACGCAGAGAATTATGGTGTCACTGCAGGATGAGCTGGGATATTCTGTCCTACTTGAATCTTTACATGGATCACAAGCGACCCCTATTAATTAGGTGCAGTACTGCACCACTCCATTGTGAATAATGCTGCAGTACTGCAACCGATTAATAGGTGTCGCTTATGATCCTTGTACCGACTATAGTTATTAGGTCGAGTTGTTAATCCTTTGTTTTCAGTCTTTACCATCGTCAGTCTTATGTTACACAAAGTAAAGAAAGAAAGAAAGTGTAAAGATGGCTTTATGGCAGTGAAAATAGGAGAACTCAACGACCCGAATTATTTTATATATTTGTTTTGTGTTGAAAGAGACACTTGGAAAAAAATATGTAGAACACCTGATCACACCTGTCCATCGTCTGTGGGAACATTTACTTCTCTGAATGACTGAAAGTGAATTATAAATAACTGTGTAAAAGAATTAAAGATCACTTTTGGCATACTTAACATGCATACAGAGAAAGGTAAATTGAAGAGTCAAATACTAGTTACATTTTATGCAAGCTGCGTATCTTACACAAACGCATTACGTTTGACAACACAAGTAATCTGTTAAATACTTTAAAAGGAACCAATAAACAAATCTAGTCCATAACATGTACATGTAGATCTATATATATCTGATGCGTTCATACGACGCAGTTGTGTCATCAGGCTATTTCCCGACCTGACCTGACCTTTGCCCAGGCGTGGCGCTCGCCCATTGGTCAGTCCACTTGATGAGATTAGGAAGGGAAGGTCCCACGTCAGGTGTACGCTCGCCCATTGGTCAGCCCATTTGATGAGATTAGGAAGGGAAGGTCCCGCGGCAGGTGTGCGCTCGCCCATTGGTCAGCCCATTTGTTGAGATTAGGAAGGGAAGGTCCAGCGGCAGGTGTGCGCTCGCCCATTGGTCAGCCCATTTGATGAGATTAGTAAGGGAAGGTCCCGCGGCAGGTGTGCAGGAAAGAGTTGCCTTGTTTCCGCACACCGCAGCCCCTTCAAGTAGAACATCTGTTTGCTGCGATATTATTTTTGTCAACCAGGGAAGACTGAGATCGAGAAACATACAAATCCAACCATACTTTTGAGGCATGATGAATCTTATTAAAGATATGTCAGATATTCCGTTCATGAATATCATGTTAGATTTTCTATAACAGCTAAATGCTAAAATCGACAGAGATTAGTTCAAGTTGACCCGGTACGGCATATTTATGAACCCCAAAAATCTCTTGAGGAATTCCAGTTATTAGAAGGTCGACAAAAACGTGTCGTGTTTACATACTGATAAACGCTCTTAACTGCCTCTGGAGATGTACTCGTGTTAACTACATAGGTGCAATCTAACCTTACAGCACTGACAAACTTGCGATTTCGACGACGATATTTTAAAAAAGAAGGTTAATTGTAAGTATATGACAGACAAGCGTACATGTTACCTACTCAGTAAACAGTTCAAGTCCATACCATGTAGCTATGTTATTCACACTCAAATATCTAACATCTAGAGAGACGCCTACATTAATCTACACAACAAACTACAATGATATATCATTCTCACATCTAATACAAGGCCAGGTGAAAAATAAAAATAAAAATACAAATTTTGTATGTTTAAGAATGGTTTATTTGCCAGAAATCTTTCCAATGTCGAAAACAACACATTTCCTAATTTAAACACAAAGAACACACTTTTGTAGTGTCCACGTAGGTTAGGAAGATATGAATGCAATCAGACCAATACTAAAACATTCATATCTTTATATCTCTATAAACAGCCCAATCATCAAATTCTATAGCGTAGCACCGAACCTGCGTCATTCCCATATCTACGACCAAATTATTTCCTTGGCTTCTCTTTGCCAAACTATCATTGTCCTGCTTTTCACCCTGGTACCTTAAACCTTTAATTCGGTAGCTGTGAACTTCTATCACTGTGGGTTCGCACGTGGCTTCGGAGATGGTCTGACTGACAGAAGTTCTAAGTCTTACTGCATTCCTCACAAAGGTAGGGTTTCACCCTGGTAGCTGTAAGCGGTGTACCGAAAGTGTGAAAAGGAACGAAAAGGAGCGAAAAGGAACGAAAAGGAACGAAAAGGAACGAAAAGGAAAGTACCGAAAGGGCGAAAAGGAACGAAAAGGAACAAAAAGATTGGATAGGAACGAAAAGGAACGAAAAGGAAAGTACCGAAAGTGCGAAAAGGAACGAAAAGGAACGAAGTATGAAGCAAAGTGGGGGGGGGGGTTGAAAGCCGCTGAGTAGCGCGCTAGAAAAACGTTTGACGGGTTGACATTCTGGTGTAGGTTATTTTTCTACGGTCCCAAAAATGTCACAAAATCGTTTTCTAGTGGTCCCGGCCTAAATTATAAGTGGCCCCGGGCAATCGGGACATTGATTTCAATTTGAGGCCTGGTTCCAAAGACTTTTTCTGCCGAACCGGCACGGGAGACGTGAGTCGCCCGCCAGATCTCTCCGTAGTTTCCCAATATCCTTACACAAACTCCTCACGTTGGCCATTTCTTCCCGCAAAATGATTAATACTCATGGTACAACGTGAAGAAAACTCATTGGTACAATGTATACATGTCTATCCTTTCACAGCTTTTCTTTTGTCGTGAACGAGCAAGAAGATATGTCTCCAATCTCCAGAGAACCATGTTGTGGGCCCTGTTGAAGGGAGCTGTCATGCTCGTGGGGCAGCAGTTTATTACCATATCCTTCCTGATCGGACTTCTATTAGACATAGAAGTTTATTTGCAAGTTCGTGCCCGAGGGCTAATTGCAAGTACATAGTATACACATAGTGACAATGGACAGTCATAAACAATGTTCTAATCTAATACTTTAAACAGAATCCAAAATAATAAGGGAAAATCCATTTTGTTCCCTTTTTTCGGCTTCAAAACACAAAAATTAAGCCTTTCTTTTTATCAAAATGCAGCCTTCATGACTTGGTATTTGCATTTTTAAGAAACTTTCTTTAAAAAATCACAACTAGATGAGGATATATACTCAAACAAATCAATAATAATCCAGCCTAACCGAGGATATATAATGAATTAGAGTTTTGTCCAGCAGCTTGGAGGATATATACTCCGGCTGGAGGACGATATATACTCTGATAGAGTATAAATACTCTGCATAAAGGAGGATGGATACTCTTTCCGAAAGAGTATTTATACTCTGCCTGAAGGAGTATTTATACTCTGCCTGATAGGGAAGAGTATTTATACTCTGATAGAGGATGAATACTCTGCACAAAGGAGGATGGACCCTGTGCCTAAAAAGAGTATTTATACTCTTCCTGATAGAGGAACATGAAGGAGAATGGTCCCTCTGCCTGAAGGAGTATTTATACTCAGTTTCTGCTTGAAAGAGTATTTATACGTTACCTTAAAATCTCAGTAGTAGTCAGGGTGTTTTTTTTCTGAAAGTCTATTATTACACAATCACCAGTGATTTGATTATGATGTTCAATTTTGCGCGACACCTTTCACAAGGTAGGCGTATTCCTTTCAAACATATACATACATGACACGGTGTATAGAAAGCAGCTAATGTATATTTTACTCATCTAGGTAATATGAAGGGATGATAATTTTCGTAGATGCTATCAGTAAATACATGATCAATTGATAAGCTGCGACTATCAAAAGCGGCTGGAAGAGGAGAAATGGGCCAAATAGACGTATTAGTATCATGTCAGAGGAGTTAGTCCGCTAAATGAGCAAACTGTACTCCTACAACGGACAAACCCCTCTGGTATGTTATCTGTCTATTTGAACGATTTCTTTTCTTTCCAACCGCTCCAGGAATAAAGGCTGATCAAAGGAAACGTAAAAAAGTTCATGTTAGGCTAACACATTAAGCTAATCTTTACAGTTAAAGCTGTGTTCTGCATACAAGGTACGCTCTCAATTCTAGCTTCATCTTGCAACTGCTTCTTCCCTCAGCACGAGCGAAACTAGACCATCCTCGCTCACTAACTCCCTTCGTCCTTTCAATCCGTTGTTATTCTCTGAGCAGCAACCTGTAACCAATGAATGAATGAAAAATGAAATCTCACCCCACATATTAAGCCTACGGTTTGAGAGAAAATATTGCTTTATCTTCAGTGCTATAGTAGAGAAAGACACTTGAATGCATGCATTGCATGTTTTATAGTATCACATAAATACATACAACAGTGTACAAGAAGAGGTCAAATTCATGTAGTGACTGCTGAGGACAACAGTCACAAATGCATATTCGACAAACCGATATAAGAAATGGAGCAGGTTGGAGACATGTTCCTTAGAAACATTCGATATAAACAGTCAAAAGGAACAGCCATTTATCTTAATCTGCTCAGAAAGAAAAATAGGAATTTGTTACATAAATGTAGGTGTCCAAAATCAAAGTGATTTCAATTTTTCTCTGCCCCCTATCAATCAAGTCTATCCGTCATTTTATTAACTGTGGTCTAGGTGGACATATGTTACCTATTTCTTCCATTAGACAGCTTTCCAGACGTCCGTCGCTAACTCGAAGCGATCCGAAGATGTCTCCTAGGGGACCTGAATAAGTTTGTGGTGAGAACGCGGATACAGTAAGTCTATAACATCCGTGGCGCTCCTAACAATGTTTGTTGATAGCAAGTCACCAACTTTGTTAACCCCTATGGCACCATTACATCATGCGATTTGAAACAAACCTACAATTGCTTAACAATCGAGCAGGAAACGGACATTTCAAATGTAATTCAGTGTTGACCGTTGACCCTACCGAGTGACCACTAGTAGGAATAATGATTTAACAGGACACCTGAAGAAAATTCTATGTCATCAGCTCACTATAGCTCACTTGACACTTTAAGCTGAATATTAGTCTTTGAAATCAGTCTTTTTTTAAACTGTAGGGATTACCCTTAGGCCTAAATGATTGAGAAATAAATAAGAAATTCTAAAAAAAAAGCTACATAAGGGACCCTAATTGAAGTAATCTGTAACATATGACACAACATAAAGGTAATGACAACAATCTCATGAAAAAGACAAAAGCTCAACACACAAATAAAACAAATGTGCCACTGTTTTGGCTCTACACACTACCCCCTCATCTAGTGAACCAACATTCCCAAACAATCGGAAAACTTCAAAACATTACAAGGCACATTAGCCGAGAATAGGCGACAAAGAAAATAGATTTTGATTCCAAAATTGAAACCCATTCAACGTAACACTGCGATAGATCTGCCTTTTAATTAAAACTAGAGATAAATATGTGTAGTCACACATGCACACAAGGTCGCTTTTAAGTGTAATTTGTGCCAGGTGAAATTGTAGCTAGGCAATGTTAAAAAGCAGGTGTGAACATATATATACAGCCCTTGTAGTTAGAGGTCAAAGTGTGGGTGGGACAAGGGGGTGAGGCAGTTAGAAATGGTCTGTCCCAACCTGAACGCTCCATCCTTCTGCAGGAAGAAATGGACTGTCCCCACCTGAATAGACCCCCCAGAAATAAGAAATGGACTAGCCCAACCTGAATAACCCCTACTTCAGCAAGTTCTAAGTACTTGAGACACACGTACACACGAGGTACATTGTACGAGGGACGCTCGACCAAACAGTGCACGTAATACAGCTTGCCGTCCGTTTATTTTTATTACCTACATAAGTTATGGAGATGATCGTCAAAATTTGCATTATCAACATCTTGCTACATTCCTCTTTACTTAAGGAACATACTGTATGAATATCGAAAGTGTAACAGCTTTTTGTAATTTTGAAATTGATATGCAAATTATTACCTCATTTGCATAAATCTCATGGTAATCTTGATAACAATTATATTGGACGAAAAGATTAAACACCTATCATTTAACAGTAATGTTTAATTAGTAGTTTTCATTGGAAGTTATGATAATGAGCTCTCTCAGAGATACACTATATAGGAATTATAGCAATTATCTATTCAAATAAAATAACAACATATATTCCGTCAAATCAGAAAAATAACTCATATTCGTCCTTACGTATTGATAGAGAGGAGCTCCGGTGTAATTTTTCCGACCACTACTATATCTACGTGACTCAACCTCTGCTTGGAGAGTAACCCAGGCTAACAACACCACCGCTGGACTCCTAGCTCCACATGCCGGTAGCTCATTTGGCCCAGCGGGGTGCGAACTGCTAAGTACCACTGAAGTGACACACGACTTCCAAACAGATCTGTCTCGTCATTAGCCTCCATAGCGGGCCTTCTGGGTCTTTTTGTCTTTGGGCTCATAAAACACTTCTGCTGCATATTTGTATCTTTGTTATTCTCTATCTTATTGCAATAAAAGCAGGCTTTGAATCCAGTATATCATCACAAACATTTATTCTATCGGACACAAAGACTATCGATCTAGTAAGTTACAGTACTTACACACATTTAGCCCCTTAGCCTTTAGTTAGTGAACCGCCCCTGGTTGGAACCCTTCCTATCATCAACGGAACTCCCCCTTGACTGTTGCGTATGGTATGAAGCCTGGTATGAAGGTAACGCCTCCTTTCATGATGTCACGAGCTACGTTACTTCTGCCCCGGTGACCAATCACTGGTATTCTCTTTGGCACTTCAAAGTCATGCAAAGCTAACTGGTCACCAGAAAAACCCCGGTCTACTGCATACCAAACTCATATAGAGTGAGACCAACATCATGTAAATGTCCGCTGTGCTCCGACATGAAAGCGGACATGGCCAAATACTGAAATAGTGGAATTGTGGGAAAGCTTGGCTTGTTTACACCAGGCGATAATCTTTCAATTTCTTGGCAGGCGAAACGGAGAGGGTAATCCACGTGACCCGATGCTGGTACCACAGCAAAGTCCCTCGAGCCCCGTACATGCTCGCGCTCAACTTGATTGCACCACCAGTCCAAATTTCAAGTAACTTGCTATGTGTTTGAATCTTGATATATATATATATCCGAACGACGAGGCTTTAAAAGAAAACTGTATCCTTGAGAGTCGCCCGGAACAACTTATAATTGTGCTGGGACTATCGCATCCTTCCAAACAGCTAAGCTTTGACTGTATCTGTTACCAAAACACTTCCAGATGCCCGCGCACATAATAACTGTCATCTGAAGTCAGAAATTCAGGTCAAGATTCGACAAGTAAATGGAATCACAACCGCACTCTACAACTAGAAAGTGTTAGAAAACCCACAAAGGCAAACAGTGACAATCAACTGATGAGAGACCGTCCAAACTTGGAACTCAGAAGTCCTACCTGCCTTGTAACGATCTACACTACCCAACTCGACCCCCCCCTTCTCCAGCCGAACAACATATCGTCTCCCAAAAGAACATGTCCATAAGTTTTATATACATCAAGAGGATCACTGTATAATTTCAGAAAGGAGTTCTACATACCAAAGAGCATTGCGGAGCTGTCCATTCAGAAGCAGGCGTGTATCGCTAGAAATGTCTTTTCCCATGAAGATAAGGCGCCAGCGCGCCTGCTGACCGTTGATCAAATGTTCTCCATATTTGTTACAGCAGGGTTTGTCCGCTCAAGGTACGCCCTCGTCTCTCCGTTGCCAGGATGCAATTTTGGCACGAAGATACTCGAATCAACATAACTCTTTTAACTGTGAGAAAGGATATGGACCCCATGGCTTGACGTGTAGCTTATCTGCACTGTTGATCACTGTTTCACCGTACCAGTTCGGCCCCCTAGCCTGTTGATGACCCCGGCCCGCCAGATGTTGGCCCGCCCGCCGCCTTGTCACACTGAAAGGTGACCCAGGCTTGTCTTACAAGACCCTATTCTTCAAGCAGATGTTGGTTTAGTGAGGAGGAAAAGCGCTGGTCGGGATTTCGGAGACAGCGGCTACTGCTATACTCCGACCCGATCCCCGATTGGATATTATGTGTGAAGCGTTTCTGCAGGTTTCTATTTGCCCGGTGTTTATTTTTCCGACAGGTGAATGTTCAATTCTACAGTTAAGCCTACCCGAATAAACTCTACTCTACGCTACACATATAAGACATATAAGATCATATAAAGTAAATAGGAGAAGGTGAGGACGGAAACAGATTGAAGTGTCGGAGGGAAACATAGACATTACCTTATTGTTACAACACGGCTGATATCGCAAATGTCATGGTCAAGCCCTGTACGTGTATTTTTACTTGTTGACATGTGTACACTTCACACATTTCCAAACGTACACATCATGAACTGTACCCATTACTAAAAAGCGTCGTGGTGGGTTATCTGTTGCGGTTAGACGACCTTAGATGTTAGAACTCACGTTGAAAAATTACCGTGAATCTCAGAGCCAGCTTTATGAGAAGCTCCGGCTGGTGTTGTCATACTAAAATTTATAAGGGGAGGTTTGGCTCTCAAATTTTTGCTGGTTTTGTCATACTAAAATTTATGAGGGGTGGTTTGGTTGTTGCAGATTTTTAACTTGGTCGGTCCTCCTGTTAATTATTCAACCTGTACATTGCGGTTAGACGCTATATGTATGCCTACCAGCATAACTCTTTAACCAGAGGTTTGACTCTGAGTGGGGACAGGAGGAGCTGGGGGGGTATCACGTGAACACTCGTGAACCCTCCGGGGACGGGCTTATCCAATCACGTAGCTGGTACTTTGTAAATGCTCCGTAAGGCGCGTTATTTGTTACTCCTCAGTTTTGTGTATTTTCTCACAATTGGTCTTGTTTTGAAAGACCAGAGTTCTACCAAACTGTTACAGAGATATGTCTTCATCGTTGGAGAGAGATTCTTGTGACCAGGTACGTGTTAACTTGCCGATTTTCTCGTCGAAATGTTTGCGACCCTCTGCAAGCTTATAGCAGGCCCTTGGAGTTTGCCCATTTTACGTAGTTTTCAGGGGTCTAGTTTTCAATTTTACAGCGTGGTTCATTGAAAATTTTTATCTCAGCGTAAAGTCCGTGTCTTTAACTTCTCAAAACTCAAATTGAACCACACTGAACCACCAATAGTTAAGCCACTAGAAGCGGTCAAACTCGGCGAGGCAAGCGGGGCCCGCCGTGAAATCCAAGATGGCGGCCGGGTTACGAAGCAACGTGTTATTGTTTTCATGTACGAAAGTTTCGGGGATTCCTTCCTTATTGATCGATTCTATGGTAACACAAAAATATCAAAATCCGACTGGAACCAAATTGGGTATCATGGGGATTTTAGGCTTTATCATAATTGTGAATAAAACCGGCAGAAAATACAAGATTTTACATCGCGGCCAAATGGGGAGGGGGGCTCAAAAATTGTACCAATCTTAGTCGCCAGTTTCCTTCCGAGAAAACTTGTGTGAAAAATTCAGATAGCGTTGTAAACAACAAGGACTATTGCTTCTTGGAATACATTGGCTCTGTTCCAGATGGCATGCAACATCATGGCCATCACATGACAGTAAATGGGAGTGGACAACCACATGCATAAATTTTGTGTAGTTACATTATATTATAAGTTACATCAATCCACTTGCATTGTCAATTTTTTTTGTGCTTTACCTAACAGAACATGATTCTTCTTCCTGACTTAGTTTGATGTCAACAACCGAGCAGTGCAGTAACTGTAGGAGTCAGAGAGTGGAGGTTTCAATGCAGACCCTGGGATTGGATTCAGATACTTTCATGACACTAGGAAATGTCTGAGACAAATTCTACAATGCTGGGTTATAATAGATTTAGCTCCATTTGTACTTGTGAATGTAAGTTTCATATGTGTCCTAGTGTAAACATGACAGTTCACTGCTGTGTCCCAGATATCTACTAGTAATGTTCCCACTCCTATAGTTTAGCATTTTACCATTTCCAGTGGTCATAAGTTATAATATGTTGACTCCCAGTATTTCAAATGCAAGTTATACAAATTTATATTCTACAATCTTAGGGTTAGGCATATGTGTCCTAGTGTAAACATGACAGTTCACTGCTGTGTCCCAGATATCTACTACTAGTAGTAATGTTCCCACTCCTATAGTTTAGCATTTTACCATTTTCAGTGGTCATAAGTTATAATATGTTGACTCCCAGTATTTCAAATGCAAGTTATACAAATTTATATTCTACAATCTTAGGGTTAGGCAAAGTCATTCTCTTGTTGAAAAGAATGTCTCCAACTCCAATTTCTTCTTATATTCAAGTTTTTATTATCATTGAATATCACACAAGACAAAAAGTGTTGTAGCTTATAACATAAGATATGTTGACTATTAGTATTTCAAATACATATTTCT
Source organism: Branchiostoma floridae (assembly GCF_000003815.2). Lineage (NCBI taxonomy): Eukaryota > Metazoa > Chordata > Leptocardii > Amphioxiformes > Branchiostomatidae > Branchiostoma > Branchiostoma floridae. The sequence continues at coordinate 3,170,980 of NC_049986.1, forward strand.
TGCAACTTCATGTGTCCAACACTGGCTGTCAACAAATATAACTAAACGTTAAAGATACATGAAATTTTTTCCATCATCTTCTTTCATAGATGTGTTATAATTGGCTCTTTGCACAAAGTTAAAAGGTAAAGCTTGATTCTGTGCAGAAGCGCAAACTACAATCCACTCTACATGTCATCTTTAGGCGATACTGCACTACAAGCTATATACTCCCATCACAAAACTGCTGTCTATTTCATAATGTGATCAAGGCATACAGGAATACATAATGGTGAACTGTTGTAAGAAATGGACTTTTGGCAAACCTGTATCACTCGATGAATGTGAACAATATACAAAATATACATATGATCTGTATGCAATCTACAGCTACAGTCTTCCTGAAGCTACATTCTGTACAGCCAAAGTCCATTAGAACCTCTACACAACAATCCTTGAAGAAGCATATAATAACCTGGCTTGACTATAGCAAAGTTCATAGAACACACACATGATCACAACTTACTTCAGGGCAAATCACATAGGTAAGTACAATACTGGACAATTGTTCATTCGTGTATTTAATATCTATGCTTGGAATGAGTATTAGAACCTAAGGGCAACATGTGGACATTAAAGACTATTATACATATTCATTTCCAAGCAATGACACCATCTACTCAGTTCTGCATAGATACAAGACAACATTTAAAATACAGGTAATCTTCAATGCAGAGACTGAGTGCTGTGCAACATTACATCAAATGGTACATAATACAGTGGATTAATCCTCCTTCACTGTCAATTCCGTCAACCCGAAAAATCCTAAATTGTTTCAGCAGTTTTTGGTAACATGCACACAACATACTTGTCTACAAAAAGTGCAATGTAATAAAGGATATACATGAACCACCAAGTATGAAGTAAGCACATGCTTAGATAGGTTTGCTCATGCCCAGCAGGGCTGGAAAGTAACATACATGTATCTGTTTTATCAGTTATTTCAGAAAGACTTATTCAGTGAATGTATGTGATGAAATAAACTCTTGATGTTCACCTCTATGTTGATTGCTTAAAAAATAATTCTTTGACAAATACAATGCATGCCATTTACCCTTGTGTAGCAAACATGAGACTTCAACAGTATCTTTGGTGATACTGATAACTCTGTAGATGAAGCAAGGACTGGTAGAAGTAATGTACATTCTGTGGATCATAAAACAAAAAAGGTTTTAAAATGGGCATAATTTCATGTGCAGCCGGTTTCAAGGTAAGTTTATATTATATTCAATTCAAATGACAACGTGAACTACTCGAACTGATATCCACAATAGTGACACAATCGCACAAAATTACACAACTGTATTCTTATCGTAATTTCGAACTGTACTGTGAGCACTTTCTATGTTCGTGTGCCGATACAAAATTGAACAACAACCCACAAGTCTATGACCCGGGAATATATATCGCCCCCCTCCCCCTTAGCTGCCGAGCGAAAAATTTATGCACATTCACCGACACATACTAGTTGCAACGAAAAGAGCTACAGTATATCCTTACACCCCCACACATGTGCACCTAACAGTCAGTCCTGCTAACAGTAGTTGCTTGTAGTAGGATTCCCCATATCATCTGCAGTATGTCATGTAGCTTCCGACCACTGTTGGTTTGGGAGCGCGCGGTGGTTCTTATATTTCCGTCGGGGTTCTGACGTTAAACGTTACCCATTGCAAATAAATTACACTGTTAACAAAGTCTACACATACCTTGTGTTTTGTGGAGACACGGAGCTGACCGGAAAATGGCTGTTGGTGGCCTGAAACAGCACTGGAAGAACACGATATCCTCCGGAGGCAGCCATTTTGGCTTGTTTACGAAGCTCCGGGGACGTCCGTCCTCTGCAGTGGTCACAGTTCGAATGAACCCGCTCGGCCTAATTACCCATGTGCTTTGCGCGGACCCCTCCTGCCCCCCCTGAGTGGGGACTAATGCTAGGAGGCATAAGGCCGCAGCAAGTAAATTTTATTGATGACATCCTCTGCAGACTGGAAAAAAACTCAAGATGGGAAATGTTCAAGATCGACACGATAAACGTTGTAACAAGAATTAAAGTGACAAAATATGGCATTAAAACCAACAAGGCATTCGTCCCTCTAAGTCGTTCACTATAGTTTAGTCAAAGTGACACTAGTGTGATGCGGTAGACAAGTATTAATAACCATGTTGGCAACTACACTCGTTACTTTTATAAATGTTGGTGCCACTGTTACAACTATAATCCATCATGTTTCACATCTACAACTACAGTCAAGGCTCTAGTGTCGATTCTAGTGCCAATTCTACATACAATTTATAGGTTACAACACAACTTATTTGCCCATTTTGGTCTGTCTGCGGTCTGACCATCCCTAAAACCAGGCGAAGATTGACGAGCCCGTCGATGTCATCCATAAAATTTACTTGCTGTGGCCTGGAAAACAGGCACCCAATACAGGGCGGATAGACGGCCGGTGACACCAGAAAAAGCCAGACTCGAAACCAAACCTAGCATTACTTCCCACGCAGAGGTTCGGCTCCGGCTCCGGTGGTCGACTTATTTTTGGCCCCGGATTTTCCCTGAATAGTTTGGTCGACAACACCTTAAAGAAAAGGAGCCGAACTTCTACTTCGAGAGTAGGAAATGATTTTTTTGCCAATTCTTAAAAGTGTGGAAATGACTTATGTACTTTGCAGCCCAACGGAGGAACTCTAGTCTTCCCCAGGGGCAGGTCAAATTTCCTTGGCTTCTTTTATTCCAAGGTGTTTATGCTGCATGGTAGCCAGACTTTTTCAGGGGTTGTACAGCCCAGCCACCAAATTGAACAGGAATTCAGCATAGCCTCCTGGGTACAAATGACTTCAGTCAAGGGTCATTACTCTCCAGCTCGGCTGTTTTTTTTTACGTTTTGTATAAGTCGTTTTTATCGGGCTTGCTATTGAAACACTAGAGGCAAGTAGAACAGTTTTTTTTACACCCCAAACTCGCTCCCGGGATTCAAAACCGTGACCTATCGCGACCAAATTCTAAGCATTAAGTTCATGTAAATATGGTAGAAACGTTTGAATGTTGTCGTCTTAGATTAGGACGGTATCTTTCTCGCGAGTGCCAGCTTGCTTGGGTGCTTCACAACAGCTGTTTACTGAATTTTCCGGTTTTTTTTGCAATAAAAAGATAACAGCAATTCCCTCAGGCCTATTTCCCGTGGTCAAACGACAACAATACCTTGGCCTAACGCCTGTTGTACAACCCCTGAAAACGTCCAACACAGCCGTGAGCAGCCTAGGAATGTCCTGCCACTAGGGAAAACAAGTTGTTCTGTTGGGGCTGCCATCAGCCGTCCCTGGATGTTCAATATTAGCCCCCCAAAGATCCTTTCCTTCTTTTCAAACAGAAGTTCAACTTAGGCTGGTTTTGACGTGTTTCTGTTTGACCTTTGAATCATTTTGTCCCAGTCGGCCACGGTATGTTTCCTTTGATTTTATAAACAAGTAAGAAAAATGCTGGTAGTCATACATATAACGTCTAACCGCAATGTACAGGTTAAACAGAGGACCGACCAAGTTAAAAATCTGCCACAGCCAAACCTCCCCTTAGAAATTTTAGTATGACAAAACCAGCCGGAGCTTCTCATAAAGCTGGCTCTGAGATTCACGGTAATTTTTCAGCGTGAGTTCTAACATCTAAGGTCGTTTAACTGCAACAGATAACCCACCACGATGCTTTTTAGTAATGGGTACAGTTCAGATGCGTACGTTTGGAAATGTGTAAAGTGTACACATGTCAACAAGTAAAAATACACGTACAGGGCTTGACCATGACATTTGATAATAGATATCAACCGTGCTGTAACAATAAGGTAATGTCTATGTTTCCCTCCGACACTTCAATCTGTTTCCGTCCTCACCTTCTCCTATTTACTTTATATGATCTTATATGTGTAGCGTAGAGTATAGTTTATTCGGATAGGTTTAACTGTAGAATTGAACATTCACCTGTCAGAAAAACAAATACCGGGCAAACAGAAACCTGCAGAAACGCTTCACACATAATATCCAATCGGCGATCGGGTCGGAGTATAGCAGTAGCCGCTGTCTCCGAAATCCCGACCAACGCTTTTCCTCCTCACTAACCCAACATCTGCTTGAAGAATAGGGTCTTGTAATACAAGCCTGGGTCACCTTTCAGTGTGACAAGGCGGCGGGCGGGCCAACATCTGGCGGGCCGGGGTCATCAACAGGCTAGGGGGCCGAACTGGTACGGTGAAACAGTGATCAACAGTGCAGATAAGCTACAGGTCAAGCCATGGGGTCCATATCCTTTCTCACAGTTAAAAGAGCTATGTTGATTCGAGTTCAACTTATTTCGTGGCCTACTGCAGTATCTTCGTGCCAAAATTGCATCCTGGCAACGGAGAGACGAGGGCGTACCTTGAGCGGACAAACCCTGCTGTAACAAATATGGAGAATATTTGATCAACGGTCAGCAGGCGCGCTGGCGCCTTATCTTCATGGGAAAAGACATTTCTAGCGATACACGCCTGCTTCTGAATGGACAGCTCCGCAATGTTCTTTGGTATGTAGAACTCCTTTCTGAAATTATACAGTGATCCTCTTGATGTATATAAAACTTATGGACATGTTCTTTGGGGAGACGATATGTTGTTAAGCTGGAGAAGGGGGGGGGGTCGAGTTGGGTAGTGTAGATCGTTACAAGGCAGGTAGGACTTCTGAGTTCCAAGTTTGGACGGTCTCTCATCAGTTGATTGTCACTGTTTGCCTTTGTGGGTTTTCTAACACTTTCTAGTTGTAGAGTGCGGTTGTGATTCCATTTACTTGTCAAATCTTGACCTGAATTTCTGACTTCAGATGACAGTTATTATGTGCGCGGGCATCTGGAAGTGTTTTGGTAACAGATACAGTCAAAGCTTAGCTGTTTGGAAGGATGCGATAGTCCCAGCACAATTATAAGTTGTTCCGGGCGACTCTCAAGGATACAGTTTTCTTTTAAAGCCTCGTCGTTCGGATATATATATATATCAAGATTCAAACACATAGCAAGTTACTTGAAATTTGGACTGGTGGTGCAATCAAGTTGAGCGCGAGCATGTACGGGGCTCGAGGGACTTTGCTGTGGTACCAGCATCGGGTCACGTGGATTACCCTCTCCGTTTCGCCTGCCAAGAAATTGAAAGATTATCGCCTGGTGTAAACAAGCCAAGCTTTCCCACAATTCCACTATTTCAGTATTTGGCCATGTCCGCTTTCATGTCGGAGCACAGCGGACATTTACATGATGTTGGTCTCACTCTATATGAGTTTGGTATGCAGTAGACCGGGGTTTTTCTGGTGACCAGTTAGCTTTGCATGACTTTGAAGTGCCAAAGAGAATACCAGTGATTGGTCACCGGGGCAGAAGTAACGTAGCTCGTGACATCATGAAAGGAGGCGTTACCTTCATACCAGGCTTCATACCATACGCAACAGTCAAGGGGGAGTTCCGTTGATGATAGGAAGGGTTCCAACCAGGGGCGGTTCACTAACTAAAGGCTAAGGGGCTAAATGTGTGTAAGTACTGTAACTTACTAGATCGATAGTCTTTGTGTCCGATAGAATAAATGTTTGTGATGATATACTGGATTCAAAGCCTGCTTTTATTGCAATAAGATAGAGAATAACAAAGATACAAATATGCAGCAGAAGTGTTTTATGAGCCCAAAGACAAAAAGACCCAGAAGGCCCGCTATGGAGGCTAATGACGAGACAGATCTGTTTGGAAGTCGTGTGTCACTTCAGTGGTACTTAGCAGTTCGCACCCCGCTGGGCCAAATGAGCTACCGGCATGTGGAGCTAGGAGTCCAGCGGTGGTGTTGTTAGCCTGGGTTACTCTCCAAGCAGAGGTTGAGTCACGTAGATATATCAGTAGTGGTCGGAAAAATTACACCGGAGCTCTTCTCTATCAATACGTAAGGACGAATATGAGTTATTTTTCTGATTTGACGGAATATATGTTGTTATTTTATTTGAATAGATAATTGCTATAATTCCTATATAGTGTATCTCTGAGGGAGCTCATTATCATAACTTCCAATGAAAACTACTAATTAAACATTACTGTTAAATGATAGGTGTTTAATCTTTTCGTCTAATATAATTGTTATCAAGATTACCATGAGATTTATGCAAATGAGGTAATAATTTGCATATCAATTTCAAAATTACAAAAAGCTGTTACACTTTCGATATTCATACAGTATGTTCCTTAAGTAAAGAGGAATGTAGCAAGATGTTGATAATGCAAATTTTGACGATCATCTCCATAACTTATGTAGGTAATAAAAATAAACGGACGGCAAGCTGTATTACGTGCACTGTTTGGTCGAGCGTCCCTCGTACAATGTACCTCGTGTGTACGTGTGTCTCAAGTACTTAGAACTTGCTGAAGTAGGGGTTATTCAGGTTGGGCTAGTCCATTTCTTATTTCTGGGGGGTCTATTCAGGTGGGGACAGTCCATTTCTTCCTGCAGAAGGATGGAGCGTTCAGGTTGGGACAGACCATTTCTAACTGCCTCACCCCCTTGTCCCACCCACACTTTGACCTCTAACTACAAGGGCTGTATATATATGTTCACACCTGCTTTTTAACATTGCCTAGCTACAATTTCACCTGGCACAAATTACACTTAAAAGCGACCTTGTGTGCATGTGTGACTACACATATTTATCTCTAGTTTTAATTAAAAGGCAGATCTATCGCAGTGTTACGTTGAATGGGTTTCAATTTTGGAATCAAAATCTATTTTCTTTGTCGCCTATTCTCGGCTAATGTGCCTTGTAATGTTTTGAAGTTTTCCGATTGTTTGGGAATGTTGGTTCACTAGATGAGGGGGTAGTGTGTAGAGCCAAAACAGTGGCACATTTGTTTTATTTGTGTGTTGAGCTTTTGTCTTTTTCATGAGATTGTTGTCATTACCTTTATGTTGTGTCATATGTTACAGATTACTTCAATTAGGGTCCCTTATGTAGCTTTTTTTTTAGAATTTCTTATTTATTTCTCAATCATTTAGGCCTAAGGGTAATCCCTACAGTTTAAAAAAAGACTGATTTCAAAGACTAATATTCAGCTTAAAGTGTCAAGTGAGCTATAGTGAGCTGATGACATAGAATTTTCTTCAGGTGTCCTGTTAAATCATTATTCCTACTAGTGGTCACTCGGTAGGGTCAACGGTCAACACTGAATTACATTTGAAATGTCCGTTTCCTGCTCGATTGTTAAGCAATTGTAGGTTTGTTTCAAATCGCATGATGTAATGGTGCCATAGGGGTTAACAAAGTTGGTGACTTGCTATCAACAAACATTGTTAGGAGCGCCACGGATGTTATAGACTTACTGTATCCGCGTTCTCACCACAAACTTATTCAGGTCCCCTAGGAGACATCTTCGGATCGCTTCGAGTTAGCGACGGACGTCTGGAAAGCTGTCTAATGGAAGAAATAGGTAACATATGTCCACCTAGACCACAGTTAATAAAATGACGGATAGACTTGATTGATAGGGGGCAGAGAAAAATTGAAATCACTTTGATTTTGGACACCTACATTTATGTAACAAATTCCTATTTTTCTTTCTGAGCAGATTAAGATAAATGGCTGTTCCTTTTGACTGTTTATATCGAATGTTTCTAAGGAACATGTCTCCAACCTGCTCCATTTCTTATATCGGTTTGTCGAATATGCATTTGTGACTGTTGTCCTCAGCAGTCACTACATGAATTTGACCTCTTCTTGTACACTGTTGTATGTATTTATGTGATACTATAAAACATGCAATGCATGCATTCAAGTGTCTTTCTCTACTATAGCACTGAAGATAAAGCAATATTTTCTCTCAAACCGTAGGCTTAATATGTGGGGTGAGATTTCATTTTTCATTCATTCATTGGTTACAGGTTGCTGCTCAGAGAATAACAACGGATTGAAAGGACGAAGGGAGTTAGTGAGCGAGGATGGTCTAGTTTCGCTCGTGCTGAGGGAAGAAGCAGCTGCAAGATGAAGCTAGAATTGAGAGCGTACCTTGTATGCAGAACACAGCTTTAACTGTAAAGATTAGCTTAATGTGTTAGCCTAACATGAACTTTTTTACGTTTCCTTTGATCAGCCTTTATTCCTGGAGCGGTTGGAAAGAAAAGAAATCGTTCAAATAGACAGATAACATACCAGAGGGGTTTGTCCGTTGTAGGAGTACAGTTTGCTCATTTAGCGGACTAACTCCTCTGACATGATACTAATACGTCTATTTGGCCCATTTCTCCTCTTCCAGCCGCTTTTGATAGTCGCAGCTTATCAATTGATCATGTATTTACTGATAGCATCTACGAAAATTATCATCCCTTCATATTACCTAGATGAGTAAAATATACATTAGCTGCTTTCTATACACCGTGTCATGTATGTATATGTTTGAAAGGAATACGCCTACCTTGTGAAATGTGTCGCGCAAAATTGAACATCATAATCAAATCACTGGTGATTGTGTAATAATAGACTTTCAGAAAAAAAACACCCTGACTACTACTGAGATTTTAAGGCAACGTATAAATACTCTTTCAAGCAGAGACTGAGTATAAATACTCCTTCAGGCAGAGGGACCATTCTCCTTCATGTTCCTCTATCAGGAAGAGTATAAATACTCTTTTTAGGCACAGGGTCCATCCTCCTTTGTGCAGAGTATTCATCCTCTATCAGAGTATAAATACTCTTCCCTATCAGGCAGAGTATAAATACTCCTTCAGGCAGAGGGACCATTCTCCTTCATGTAGAGTATTCATCCTCTATCAGGCAGAGTATAAATACTCTTTCAGGCACATGGTCCGTCCTCCTTGATGCAGAGTATTCATCCTCTATCAGAGTATAAATACTCTACCCTATCAGGCAGAGTATAAATACTCCTTCAGGCAGAGTATAAATACTCTTTCGGACAGAGTATCCATCCTCCTTTATGCAGAGTATTTATACTCTATCAGAGTATATATCGTCCTCCAGTCGGAGTATATATCCTCCAAGCTGCTGGACAAAACTCTAATTCATTATATATCCTCGGTTAGGCTGGATTATTATTGATTTGTTTGAGTATATATACTCATCTAGTTGTGATTTTTTTAAGAAAGTTTCTTAAAAATGCAAATACCAAGTCATGAAGGCTGCATTTTGATAAAAAGAAAGGCTTAATTTTTGTGTTTTGAAGCCGAAAAAAGGGAACAAAATGGATTTTCCCTTATTATTTTGGATTCTGTTACTAGTGTTGGCTATTTCTAAGCAGGTATTAGACATAAACAATCGCAGGTCATTTGCATGCGGCGCTCCCATCTTGGGAGAGCAGAAGCCACCCAAATACAACAACAACGCTACAATCTTGCCTCATTCTGAAAATGTATATTAATCGATATTTATCCATCACCCACCAGTAACTGAATTTTAGTCCTTACTTTCTTATCTCAGTTATGTTTTCTTGTATTTCGCTGATCTTCAGAGAATAATTTAGCCACACAAACACAACAGCCTAAAATAGCCCCGTAAAAATATGATATTGCCAAATTCGGAGTAAAATTAAACACGTTTCATAGGCTTCTAACGCCCGCAGTACCGGTTCCTTATATTCTCATTGATTTTATTTTAGTTTGCTTTCCTTTTCGTTCCTTTTCGTTCCTTTTTGTTCCTTTTCGTTTCTTTTCGTTCCTTTTCGTTCCTTTTCGTTCCTTTTCGCACTCTCGGTAGACCCGCTGTAAGGTTTCGTCACACCGGTATGGTTTCACCCTTAATCGTGCATGAAACCGCCAAACCGGTTGCTGTGAAGTTTAATCGCTGTGAGTTTGCTTTGCCTTGTGGCTCCAGAGATGGTCTGACTGACAGTTCTAAGTCACGTACATGTGTCCTAAGTGTTATTACTTCACAACGGTAGGGTTTCACCCTGGTGCCTGTAGCCTTCACATCGGTAGCTGTGTACTTTAATCACTGTGGGTTCGCATGTGCCTCCGGAGATTACCTGAGGTACGGAAGCTCCTACTGCATTCTTTACACTGGTAGGGTTTCTCACCGGTATGAGTCATCACATGGCTCTTCAGGTTACACAGCCGACTAAACTGCCTGCCGCACTCCTCACATCTGTAAGGTTTCTCACCAGTGTGAGTCCGCATATGCTTCTGCAGACTACACATCTTACTGAACTGTTTGCTGCATTCATCGCACCTATAGGGCTTCTCACCGGTATGTGTCCGCATGTGTATCTTCAGACCACCCAACACACTAAACTGTTTGCTGCATTCTTCGCACTTATAGGGCTTCTCTCCGGCGTAAGTCCGCATATGACTCTTCAGATGATACATCCTACCAAACTGTTTTCCGCACTCCTCACATTTGAATGGTTTCTCATCAGTATGAGTCCTCATATGACTCTTCATATTGCCCTGGTCACTAAACTGTTTGCTACACTTATCACACTTATAAGGTCTCTCACCGGTGTGGGTTCTCATATGTCTCTTCAGATTACAAAGCCGACTATACTGTTTGCTGCAGTCCTCACATCTTAACGGTCGCTTGCCAGTGTAAGAACGCATATGTCTCTTTAAGCCACTCAGTCGACGAAACTCCTTGCCGCACTCGCCACACTTGTGTGTACGCGAAAGATCCTCTCCACGTCCATTACTTCCCTTCCCTTTTTCCAGATGAGATACAGCCGGGGTCGCCATGTTATATAGGACACTGTGGAATGAAAATGAATGTCAACATTTAGGAAAATCCACTTAGCTGACAAGCACACGCAACTTTAAGTTGAGTTATGAAAATTACTGCTGCCTTCTTACAGACGGACTTCTGATATGGTGTTCTGCATGATTGAAACCGCATTGCAATTATTAGTACTGCAGATTTTTAGGAAAATTTGTGGTTGCAGTAGGTTCTAAAAGTTAGGTGTTTGGTGTTGTTGACAGGCAGTGAAAAGGGGTCAAAAGGTTTTGCCATCTATCTTTTGATCCCGTATAACGTAGTTCTAGCTGCCGGAATATTATACCTTGTTTTGTCGTCAAATTACACTTTAGAGGCCGGGCAACCATGCCGATGTGAGTTTTTCATGTTCTAAAACTAGGGTTGGTGATTTTGACAGCAACTTTCTGCCCTGATACCCATTGTTAGGAATAGACCGTCTAAAAACAGAACTTTGCCCTGCAGCAGTTTGCGTACCGATAAAACAGGTTCGGAAGGTTCTGAATGATATTGAAACACCGCAGGGGGATTTGACAAACAGATCTGCATTAAGAGAAAAAAGTCTGAATTTCCAAACAAACATATGAAGCGAAGACAGTACATGTAGACTACACGCCGAAATAATAGAATGCTTTATACAAAAGCTGTACAGGACAAAATAGTGTCATACCAACTAAGTGACCCGATCAACCAGGCCTGCATGCGATCACTTACTATAACAGGCTCACTGTTGACAGCCTGTCAAATAATACTTTCCTCCTAAACATCTTGCAAGATGAAACACCAGTTGGCGCAGAAAAAATACATTTGATATCATAAGATTTAATTGTAGAATATAGCAAATGAACGTAAAAAATACATTGTAAGCCATTTTCGCAAAAAAAATATCAAAAAACGGTTACCATGGCAACACGAACATCAATGCGATTAAGTCAGTGTGGCCTCAAAGTTCGCTGGCTATGAAGGGAAGAGAATAGTTCAATTTCCAGGAGAGTTTTGCCACTATACTACTAGGGTTCATTGACCCGGGCAGCAGGGTGAAATTAGGGCAGGAGTCCACAATGATCCGTACCCTGTAATTAGTCGGTCTGGTGAAGCTATTTTAGCTGGGTGTCATCTGCAAGATGGTTCATTGTATCATTTATGTCACATTATTACATTTCATTTATTCATTTCTTTATACGGACAAAAAGTATCTTTCAAATATACACAGTTTTGAACTTCATAGAGCAATCACAAAGATAAGAAAGAATCCATAGTCGCAAACTAACTGTAGAGGCCAGAAGATACTAAAATTACCCGTGACCAGAGCTTTTGTCCATTCTGCCCAAATGGGATCGAAGACGAAAGTCATTTTGTTATGGATTGTTTGCAATATAATGATAAACGCATTAAGCTGTTCACATGCATTTCTGTCCGCTTGCTTGAAATAATTTGCTACACTCTGTTCGTTGGATAAATTCAACTACATTCTGGCAGGCGATAACCCTTATTGCGTACAAACAGACAAATATATCTACGAATGTTTATACCGTAGAACCAATAGTGCAAATGATATGCTAGACGAATATGTTGCCTTATTCATACATGTAGATATTCATATAAATCTGTTTAGTTGTACTGGAAGAAGTTGTTATAGAGCTAATAACGAAACCTGTTTTCAGGTGTCCTTGGACACACAATACTCTCCTTGCGGAGACATTCACACAAAAGATTACTAGTATTCAGGTCAACGTAAAATAGAAGTATCCTTCTTCAGTCCATTTTTGTGTAACGCATTGTCTTAAATGCTACACAGGGAGTTTATATTAGGAAACGCCTACAACGTATAGTACAAGTTATCAACGTATTGTGGTCGAAGTCTAAGGTCTTCATTCTACGAAACACATAGATACTTTAAGGTCTTACCTGTGTTTCTACACGTAAAGTGGGACGACGATTCTGGCAGCTTGAGCTTTGTCCTTCCGTCTTATATATTATCGGGGTGGGGATACATAATATGGGTCAAAGTTCATGTTGTACGCCTGATTACCTCAATTTATCTTTCCTCGCCAGGCAAGAATGCAAATGTTTAGCCATTGGTGACCGGATTCAATATAGTTGGGGGTCTGCATGGTCTTTTACGTAAGGCGTAGGCAGCACCTACAGGAGAGCATAACCCTGGCTAGGGATAGATGAACCTGGAGGCAACTCTCGATCTTCCTGTCTACCTTGTCCCCCCCAACGACCTGGAGGTCAAGGGACCAGGTAGGTAGGTAGGTAGGTAGGCAGCCCATTTCTATTTCCCGTAATTGGCATACCTGAATATGAGTCTAGGTACGCACCACTAGACTTCGCTAAATCAACTGCGGTAAGATCGGGTTGATATAAAATACGGATGGTCAAAAGATCAGATGTCCCAACACCTGCAGCTGGAGATTGCCGAAGGCGTGGAGTAAGGACTGGTCCAAAGTAGCTACAGGTGTGTCTAAAGACCTGCCGGATTACTGATCGCTCCAAGTGGCGATTTTTATTAACAGGGCCGGGATGATATGAAAATTTTGAAATTAAAATCGTGAAATCGGGACCTTAATCAGTCATTCTGTTCTTAACGTGTGACAAAACAACTGACATTTGCACTTTGGTGCATTTATGTAACCATGTCCTACTTGGTCACTGAACCATGCTACTTGGGCAGCAATTTTTCTCCATTGTCTGCTGACCTTTCAAAATATATAGTGCCCACTAAACTGGTTATTGTGGTCGTTGTCTGCTGAAAATGCGTTTAAGGGTCTGCATGGGGGTCAACGATTTACGCTAAAGTCAGAAGAAGTTCCCCCTAAGTATTACGCTAAGTCAAGGAAAGCAATTACGGTAAATTTGGTCGCCTAGCTACGAATTACGCAGATAAGATGATTTCCCTACAAATTACGGGTAATAGAAATAGGCTGCCTAGTACGTAAAAGACCATGCAGACCCCAAATATATCGAATCCCGTCACCAATGGCTACACATTTGCATACTTGCTTGGCAAGAAAAAATAAATTGTGTGGCGCATTCCATTATGCGTTTAGGGGACATGGTTCAACGGAGTCTGAGTATGTGGCTGCAAAGTTGGTGTGATATAACAGCTATATAGATATCATAAATACCGATACAGTTGCACAAATCCTTGACAAAACAGGGAATCCCTACCTAATGGTATCTGAAATAAAATGTACGTTTGATGGGTAACCAGGCCCACAATATGAACTTTGACCCCTATTATCTATCCACGTCCTGGTAATAGATAAGACAGAAGGACAAAGCTCAAGCTGCCAGAATCGTCGTCCCACTTTACGTGTAGAAACACAGGTAAGACCTTAAAGTATTTATGTGTTTTATTAGAATGAAGACATTTGACTTGGACCACAATACGTTGATAATTTGTGGGCGTTTCCTAATATAAACTTCTTATACTTCTTTTTTTCGTAGACCTAAAAACAAGTAATCTTTTGTGTGAATGTGTCAGGTTATTGTGTGTCCAGGGACACCTGAAAACAGGTCACAATCTGATTGTTATGTGTAATAAGATGTAACAAATCAAGGAATAAATAGCGAAATTTTTGTTAACACGACAAAAGTACAACTACTTTAGTGAGGTCTATAAAAAATTAAAATTCTACACTATTGTTTCTACGGTACAAACATTCGTGGATATATTTGCGTACTTGTGCACAGTAAGGGTTATCGCCTCCCAGATTGTAGTTGAATTTATCTATCTATCAAATAGTAGCGAATTCTTTAGAATTTTTCTTTAGAGCAAGCGGACAGAAATGTACAACAGTTCTCTTAATGCAAACCAGGTTGTCTAATTCCCCTGGGACGTTTTGTTACAAAACAGAACCTTCCGAACCTGTTTTGTCGGTACGCAAACACCTGCAGGGCAAATTTCGGTATTTAGACTGCCTGCCTATTCTTAACAATGGGAATCATGGCAGAAAGATTCTGTCAAAAATCACCTACCTACGAGTTTTAGAACATAAAAAAACTCACATTGGCATGGTTGTCCGGCCTATAATGTGTAATTTGACGACAAAACAAGGGGGAAAAATACGGCATAATTACGTTATACGGGATCATAACATTTTGACCCTTTTTCACTGCCTGTAAACAACACCAAACACCTCATTTTTAGAACCTACTGCAACCACAAACATTGCTAAAAATCAGTTTCTTCAACACAATAAATAGGTTACAACGTAAGGGGACTTTTGATGAAATGAAAAAAACTTACGGTGATGATGCCCCATCATATGACCTTGTAAAACGCTGGCATCCTGAATTCAAACAAGGTCGGAAGTCTGTGGAAACAGCTCCCAGACCTGGTCGTCCCTCTTCTGCCATTGATGAGGCATCTGTCGGAGGACCAACCTGGGATGTCCTACAAGAACGGTGTCCAGAGCTACATCAAATGATGGGAGAAATGCAAAACTCTGGGTGTTTCCTATGAAGAGAAAGACTAATAGTCTGTGTAACACAAACTCCGCTGTCCAGGGCTCTAACTGGCCCCTCCCCGCGGAGTTTGTGCTCCACTAGCTATAACCTGGGGGAACTGTTGTAGAAAATACCAACACCAATGGCAAGCCAGGATTTTGGTCAAGCCCCCATTACCGTGGAAACCAGTGTATTAGCATGTCTCCACCACCCAGACGGTGGGCGGGCTAGTTGCCTCTCCCATTGTCTGTGCCGGGCTGTGGTTCTCTGTGTGAAGGACCCATGGGAGCAGAGGCATGTTTGTGTTTAATAGGAAAACAACGTCTTGTGCCAGTTGTGGGGATTTCAAGAAACTTGAAGGAATCTTGGAGCGCAGACTTTCCTGGAACTATTATTTTGCCTGGTGGTGAGATTTTATGTGGCCAGCAACGAAAGCTTGGCATAAAGTACATTTTTAAAAATCTATATAGGCAGAGAACTGCAGAAAAACAGTTGGTTCACAAAAATGCGCCATGTTGTTGTGACAGTTGAAGCCTGTCAACCTCCTTGGTCAAACTTCTCAGAACCATGATATGTCCCTCCTATAATGATTGGCACATCAAAAGTTATGCCACAGGCACATCTACCTAAATGAATGCTATTCTATGTATTGAAGGGTAATTTTCACATTAGTTCTTCGGTGTAGCGGTTGTTAAAAAAAGACATCATTTTATAATAGTAGAACTCTGTTCCCACCATCAGTACAAGTGGCACAGATCAGAGAGATCAACTACAGATAAGAGGTGTGATGCTGTCAATCACCACATAGCAACCCACCCCAGTCCATAGCAACCAAAAGCCAGGCTCTGGTGGGCTCCAGGCAATTACATACATTATCCATATATGGAAAACCCAGTTCCCTTGACTAAGGGCTATTCTCTATCAAGCTGATAGTGGGCCGGCGGATGTTTGGCGGGCTGCTATAAGCGAGATTTAATCAGGCTAAAAGACTAATAACTGTGCCAAGTTTCATTAATCTCCTGCTATGGGAAATGGGTCAGGGGCATTACTTATTGAATGCCCCTCGTATATACAACACAGTAGAGAATCATATTGTATTGAGTAATTTCTAACTTACATCATTTGTGGACTACTCAATGATAATTGTGTTGAAAATGAGATCATGTGTATCGCAACTTCACAATTTTTGCCCTGCAACGTAGAACTAAGTTCCCCTTTTCATGCTAGACAATGTGAAGGCCATGTTTCTCACTTCATAAAATTTGATCAAAATAAAAGCATACATGTACAATCACACACTGTCCTTTTTCTTATTAATTTTTATGTGTAACTTTAATATATGGTCACTGCAACTCCTGACTTACAAGAGCATACGTTTCTCAAGATTCACATGATATTGAATACATTCAAGTTGTACATATACAATATATGTTGAATATATTTGTTTCACTCACTCTCTCACTGCCATTAGTTTCCATAGTTTGCATCCATATTACAGTCTTATTTGCATACTCGGCACAATTCCCTGGTTCGAAACCGAGAGTGGATGTTTTTTTCCTTTTTAAATATTGAAGATAATATATAAATATTCTATTTATTTATTGATATTATATTTTTATATATAATTTTTATTATTATTTTAGTATTCATTTCACATATGCAAGGCCTTTGTCTTATGAACAGGACTTCATGAGGACTACCTGAGTATATTGATAGATTTTATAATGAACTTATTGTACATTTTAAAATAAAGTTGTAAGCCAAGACCCGCTATTAAACAGCACTCCTTTCCAAAATAACAATTTTTCTTATAGACGCAACAGCCCTTGAGTGACTTTTTCTAACAGATTTTACTTCAAGAAAAAGACAGGTCACACTCATAAACGTAGACGAAACGCCAGCTTTTTTTAAAAGTACTTGTTTTAATCTTTTGACCTGAACATGCTATGGTCTTGATTTCTTGGTGACAGATAGCTTGTGACATAGGAAGAGGATATATAGGTTTGGGCCCCCTAGCGAACTGCAGGGGCAATTTTGTCAAAATCTTCCAGGGAGCATAACGGAACATAGGAATGATGGATTTCTATGATATTTAGCATGTAGGTATTTTTGGCAGAGATGTACATAATGAAGTGAAAATTATGCAAATTTTGACTTAATTTGCATACTTTATGAGGAAAAAATCTATATTTCCAGCATTTTCCATTATAGGACTTAAATACATGTAACATGTGAAATTGGTGGCAGGTGGAAGATTATCAGATACCAACTATGCAAATAAGTCCTAGTTTGCATAATTAATGTGAAAGTGTCCTAATTCATCGAAGTGCATGTAGTAAATGATTGGATTGTCAACATTGTGACCTGTGTAAGTTATTTAAAGGTGTCCATGACGAAGCATAAATTATGTAGATGTCCAAGTCATTTGCATAATCAGAATATTTCATGGAGGTATGAGGTCTCCGAACTCTTGTTGTCTCTGTAACCCGCTTGGTTCGTCGGATGATGGTCACATGTGCTGTCTTTTCTCTCTCTCTCTCTGGTTTTTACAACGAAGCTGAGTCAGATCATATCTCAAGTAGGAGCCAGCTATGTGAATCACATTACCGGCAGTTCGCCCAAGTAAACCGTGCCATGCCATGCCAAACTACGTCGTAGATGTATGAAGTCTGTATTTTCAGCAAAGTTAAGACATAGATTTGGTTCACATCAGTTACCACTCACCGTTCTACAACTTAAATGATTTTGTTTGTGCTATAGAGCAGAGTCGTTTGACTGCCTCTAACTTTCTCCCAAGCAAGGATCCATACACCAGTTTGCTCTCTTTTCTTTTAACTTCTGGCACTGTCAAAGTCGTCGTACGGTTTTGAGGTCTTAAGATTTTAGCAGGCCAAGAAGACCAAGCCAACTGCTGACAAGGATGTAATACTGCTTTGTTTTAAAGGTAAACTGTCGAATTTTGTACGACGCAAGCGCGATGGTGATTGTTACAAGAATGCTTTCAATTTACGATCGTACGACGTACGTGAACGACCACTAACACCCCTGTCACATTAGCCACGATCTTCGGGCGTATCGATGGAAGATCGGCCATTTTTAAGATCGACAGGGGGTTGCGCGTATTTTGCACCTGAAAACCGTCCCTGTCACATATAAGCCATACTTTGTACTTTGTGCATTGTTGTGCAATAAAATTGCAATATTATTATTATAAACAAGGCTCGGGCTCTTGCCGCAGAATCGATTTTCGCCAAATGTGGCAGGGGTATAAAGAACATCTTGCGGCCAAAAGCCGTATTGGAACTAATTTAAAAACTATCTATACCCTGTGTTTATTGCTGTAGTCACGCTATACACATCATGTCAGCGGAGAAAAAGACACCCCCCGAGATGTTCGACCCAAAATGCAATATGACCCCGGAAATGACGGCAAAGCTCTACGACAACTGGTCTGGTTACTATGAAGAGGTGCGTTGCTAGCATGCTGGGTGAAAATTTACACCCTAGAAACTAGACACAAACAAACAAACAATTGGTTTACAATTTTACGATAGATACATTCTGACGTCACAGCTTTTCGACAGTGTTTACATCATAATGTATTTTCCCAGCAGATGTTAGGTCGGACCATTTTCTGATTTCTGCCATTTCCATTGCACATGCGCATCAAACCGTGAGTAAGCTTATTGTCTCTCCCCACAGGAGATTATAACGCAGCGGAACTGCAGAGCTCCCCGTGTCTGCGCAGGCGCTGTAGCAAAAGCCCTGGGCGGGTCGGACCGAGGGAAGGCCCGGGTTCTTGACGTGGGTGCCGGGACCGGAGCGTGCGGGGAAGAGGTGAGAAGGTCCGGGTTCTTGATGTGGGTGCCGGGACCGGGGCGTGCGGGGAAGAGGTGAGAGGCCCGGGTTCTTGATGTGGGTGCCGGGACCGGAGCGTGCGGGGAAGAGGTGAGAAGGCCCGGGTTCTTGATGTGGGTGCCGGGACCGGAGCGTGCGAGGAAGAGGTGAGAAGGTCCGGGTTCTTGACGGGGGCGGGGACCGGAGCGTGCGGGGAAGAGGTGAGAAGGTCCGGGTTCTTGGGGGTGCCGGGACCCGAGCGTGCGAGGAAGAGGTGAGAAGGTCCGGTTTCTTGACGGGGGGCGGGGACCGGAGCGTGCGAGGAAGAGGTGAGAAGGTCCGGGTTCTTGACGGGGGGCGGGGACCGGAGCGTGCGGGGAAGAGGTAAGAAGTCCGAGTCAGGATTGATTGATTGATTGATTGGTTTATTGGTTAAACGCTTTATGGCTAAGTTGGGCTTCACCAACATAGACGCTGTGGACGGGAGTAAGGATTGATTAATTGATTGATTGATTGATTGATTGATTAGTTAAATGTTTTATTACTTCTTAGCTCGCGAAGTTGGGCTTTACCAACATAGACGCTGTGGACGGGAGTCAGGGCATGCTGAGCCAGGCCGAGGGGAAGCACATCTACAACCGACTCATCTGCGCCTTTGTCGGACCGAACCGTCTGGACATCGAAGCCGGTAACTCCGAGTGTTTAGACTTGGCTGGCGTTTTGACATGTTCTCCCAATGTCTTTTTACAGTTCAAATGTTGCTAAGTCTTTACTTAACGATGTCTGAGATATACATGTAGTAAATTGAATCTCCGCAAACAGTTTCATCAAGTTGGTAAATCAGTACTAAATAAGTTTCAGTTTTTTAACTAGAGTTTGGCGACCTCATACCTCCATGAAATATTTAGAGCTTTTGTAAATATTATGCAAATCGCTTGCACATTTTCATGATTTATGCATGGTGATGTTCATCACTGACTAACATACACATGTCAAGTATAAAATTCCCATCAATAATCAGTAAGCGGTTTAGTAATTTTCGTATATATTTTGCAAATCAGTTCCTCATTAGCATACTTGGTATCTTCTTATGTTCCATCTATCATAATTTACAATTATTGAAAACAATTGAACTATGCAGTTTTCACATTAATTATGCAAATTAAGTCATTACTTTCATAACATGTATATCATTATGAACATCTTTGCCTAAGGTACCAGCATGCCTAAAATGATGTGAATCCGTCATTTCTTTCTGCAGTTGTCCTCTTTGGAATGTCTTGCCAAAATCACGATGGTAAAATTTGGCCCCAAAATTTCCAGACTTCTATGTGGGGATTTAGAACACGAATCGGGTTCGATCTGACGCGATCGCGCGCGAATTGAACAGAACGGGCGTTCTATTGGAGGTCACTCGCGGTCATCCGCAGGTTGTTACAGTAAACACGCAGAAAACGCCCTCATTTTCCCGGGTGCCGTGCGTCAGAAGAAAAACAAACATTTTCACAAATATAAACCTTTATCTGGCAAGCTTAGTTTTGCTGCCGCTTAGTTTGGAACATGTGACATGTAACAAAGCTGCTGGTGTCACTATTGGTGACCTTGAATATTACAACACTTGTTTACGGCGGTATCAGTTACTCCATGTCCCTATCGGTGATACTAGACATACGGCCAAACATGGTATTTAAATCGCTTACAAAACGCGGGCAAATCAACTCTTTCAGGACTTCTATTGTCGACAACTAATATCTCCAGCTTTGTGTCTTAGGGATTTTTGAAACATGGATGCAATTTTGAATTACTAGTCTTTGAGTTAGAAAATTTGAAAAAAATGCTGATTTTTCGACCTTATTTTGGCTGTAAAAATAGTTTTAAGTAGAAGTTGAAAATATCTGAGACAGAAAGTTTTATCTTGATATCATTACCTATATGATATAAAAGATTTGTATTTTCAGTCAAATTTAGGACCAATCTAAATATGGTATTTGTTTTTTTGGTCCACCAAACACCCTTTCTAAATCAACCAACTAGGCACATTTCAGAAAACATTGAGACAAAACTGTGCAGCACACGTACACGGTAAGATACGTGTACACACTGCCAGTTTTCATTTAATATCGACGAGGCACATGCGAGGGGTTGCTTTTCTAACTACCATGATCTGTTGGAATATGTTCCAGTTACTGTCAGGTCCCCCGGAGCGCGCGCGCGGGAGCCCCGGTAACCCGATACCCAACGTTCGAATGGAAACTTTGGGGCCAAATTTCACCATCATGAATGCCCCTGCAGTTTCAAAAATTAATGTTAGGGGGCTGAAACTTGCGCCACTTTTAAGTTATTGAGAGGACCTGTGTCCTTTACAGACACCTATGACGCCATCGCTTGCAGCGCTGTTTTCGCACCCAACCACCTGAAGGAGGACTGCCTACCTGAGCTCATACGGGTCGCCAAACCAGGTGAGCAGAAGGTCCAGACACGCTATATTCAACGTGGTGTGGATATATAGGACTAAGAAAGAAGGAAGGAAAAAGGAACAAATACGCACGCTTACGCACACAAACACACGCACGCATATACGTAAATATTATTCTATAACAGTTTCCGTCTCGCCCCGGCTATATCGTTATCACGTTCCTTGAGAGTACCTGCACACATGTCACTTTAGTGACAAGCTAGAGCCGCGCGCGCGCGCGCACACACACACACACACACACACACACACACACACACACACACACATATATATATATATATATATGTGACAAGCTAGAGCCGCGCGCGCGCGCGCGCGCACACACACACACACACACACACACACACATACATATATATATATATATATATATATATATATATATATACCTCCTAACCGTCCACCTGTCGTCTATAACATATCCTATTATATCCTATAACAGCCTCCGTCTCGCCCGCAGGTGGCTATATCATCATCACGCTCCGTGAGGAGTACCTGTACATAGTGGAGGATTACATTGACAAGCTGGAGCCCGCCATGGCCCGTCTGCAGGACGAGGGACTCTGGGAACGAGTCAGCCGGGATGTCTTCAAGATGTACGAGGTCGAAGACAAAGACGGGATCACCTTCGTCTTCAAGGTCCTGTAGCGGGCGACATTTCTGTTCAAATATGATCACCTTCGTCTACAAGCACCTGTAGCGGGCGACATTTCGGCTCAAATGTGATCACCTTCGTCTACAAGGTCCTGTAGCGGGAGACATTTAGGCTCAAATGTGACTTGCTAAAAATAAAAGTTCAATGATTAGATTCATTTTCTAGTCATGCTGGTTTTTTTTTTACATTTCAACAACATTCTCTATACTTGACGAGTGTGTTGACTAAATGATTCAATAACGATGTTTGTCCGGCCTTCTGCAATTAGGGCCTAGCGTAAATATCAATACTACCAGCCGTATAATCACCACCTGGCGAAACACACCAGCTTCGCAGGCAAGCAACGGCGACGGAGACAAGTTCGGTTATATCGAACGGCCTGTCACACCTAAACCCATTATTTTCGTTGTTTTGCTTAGCTTCGCGTAGCCTACTTTTGCTTAGTTTATTTTAGTTTAGTTTAGTTTATATATCTTGGCTTAGTTTATTTCAGTTTAGTTTATTTCAGTTTAGCTTAGTTAAGTTCAGTCTAGATAAGATTTCTTTATTTCACAAGGATAGACACGTCGCCTCTCGGTGGTTGTCATCAATCATGGCACGAAAACTGGTATTTATGCACGCTTAAATCTAACGTTGTTGTGGACACTGAAATCACAGCGTATTCATAAAGCCTCTCGTGCCTTTTCTTCGCTTGGCAAGATTTGGAACAACAGTAGTAACATTCTTCTGTCTGATCGACATTCTTACAACTGTTATCCCTCTAGAGATTTTGTTAGTTTGTAAATATGCCGTACCTTCAAATTGAACTAATCTCTGTCGATTTTAGAATTTAGCTGTAATAGAAAATCTATCATGATATTAATGAACGGAATATCTGACATATCTTCGATAAAATGCATCATGCCTCAAAAGTACGGTTGGATTGTTTCTCGATCTCAGTGTTGCACATGTATGTACCCTGGTTGACAGAAATAATATCGCAGCAAACTGACGTTTTCCTTCAAGGGGCTGCGGTGTGCGGAAACAAGGCAACTCTTGCCTGCTCACCTGCCGCGGGACCTTCCCTTCCTAATCTCATTATTCTGGATTGACCAATGAGCGAGCGCCACGCCGAGGCTCAGGCCTCAAAGAAAGAAAGAAAGGCTGTAAAGTGTAATAAGGGTTGTGTACAAGAATACTCAGCTCCATTTGTTTGTTTCACACGGAAAATATCAGGTTTCTCCGTTTGTAAGAAAATATGTCTCAGTGGTGATGTGTATGTATGTAGTCTTTTGTTCATTTGTTCCCGCGCCCAATCAGTTGGACTATGTATACTATAAAAATTTCCGGATTCCCTCGGACCATATCGACTTGTCAGGTGAATTCAAACTCAAAGGCTAACAGATCCAGTTACGTGCACATCCGATCCTCTTAGCCAGCCAGCCTGTGTAAATTTCCCCTAGTTCTGTCTGAGGCGATGGATCAGACATTTCTATTGACTAGTGGATTGGAAACATACTAATGGGCATTGATGAGGAATGGTTAGAATTTTTACGTTACATAGATCAAAAGCGACCCTTATCAATCACTACCGGTACTGCAGCTTGGCACATACACGTACTGTCAGGTTGGTTCATGGACTGCAACAATTACACCAACTGCTAGGGGTCCCCAATGTCACGTCGACTAATTAGCATTAAGTTTGACAGCTAGGTGTGACTCCCTCCAGTCAATAGTAGAGACACAACAGCAACAGATTTCTGCATTACAGAAGGAGGTAAGCTCACTACAGCTTTCTCATTCATTATCAGCTATAAGATTGTCTGCACAAGCTGAGTCATCGTCATCAGAAAAACGCCAGGATACTACTGAAAATCTAGACTCTGAAACCACTGACAAAGACGACGCCTCCGGAGCTGAGATGGTATACGTAGGTGCAGACACTCTTCAGACAAACCACACTGAGACAATATCGGAAGCGATTGACACAACACCAAATGTCGAACAGACACAACCGGCGTCACACAGTACCGACAGGCGACAGCCAGTCCCAACAAGAGACACGCGCGAAGTCAGAGTTTATACGGACTCTATCTGGAAAGCAGTGGACACTTCTAGAATGTTTCCAAACCGCTCCACCAGTAAGGAACATGCATCAACAATAGACCACGCGACTAAGAAGATGGAACGGGTGAGCGACCCTAAAACGGCGTATGTCATACTACACGTGGCTTCAAACGACCTGGATAATAGCCAGAGAGACACCTCCTCTGTACAAGACTGTCTCGATAAAACAACAGAGCTTATCTCATGCGCCAAGACATCTTTCCCCAATGCCACAATCGTCCTATCACAAGTACTCCCCAGAGGACACAACATGGACTCAAACTTAAACAAAAACATTAAGGACTACAACCAGGCCGTTCTGCAACGAAGCAAGGATGACAGTAAGACTCTGTATGTCCGCCACAAGAAACTATCCACAACACGACAGCTCTACAAACGTGATGGAATCCACCTGGACGACACCACGGGGACCAGCCTGCTGGTTGCAGATGTAAAGCGCACCATGCGTTCTGCCGAGAACAGGTCCACTTACAGTGGCAGCGGCACTTACACACCTCCCGACACATCAGCAAGGGAGCGCCAGGGGCCACGACAAAGGCAGGATCGCCAGTACCACAACGCTCGAACGCCTCAGCACCAGAGCCAGGACAGGCCCACAGGACCTCGCCATGATGCTGGAAGCTACCCACTAGGTGACTGGAGCCGCCGCCCGAACCTACACGCGTCCCAGATTCCACAACAGAAAATCATGGACATAGCGTACAAACTGTCCGAGATGCTGATGAACATTTGAGCTACATATGGGAAACAATGGCACCGTCCATCGAAGGGAAGTCTTACTTTCTTATGTCCTAATATCCCAATATGAGCATGTTATGTTTTCTTAAAAGATGAAATAGTGTACGACCGGTACGTACTCATCTATATTTTCAAAAGATAATTACCTTTAAATTCTATAGCATTTGCAGCACTTGAAATTGCTCTTGACATTCTTTTCTTTTCGGTAGTCTTTTATGGTTGTTGATGTGGCCCTAAGTTTGGCCAGCTGGAACATTCAAGGTAGTCTTTCTAGAAAATGTGTAGAATTAGATTTCTTAGAAGCTGTATGTAGATATGATATAGTTTGTGTTCAGGAAACTTGGTTAAAGCCCGATGATACTTTTCATATCAATGGATACCAACACTTTCGTAGCGACCGTAAACTCAGGAAGCGCTCCCGACGGAACTCCGGAGGGGTCGCTGTCCTTTTTAAACAAACTATCGCTAAAGGAATTTCTAAACTAAAAAGTAATAATCCTGACATCCTCTGGTGCAAACTAGATAAGGTTTTCTTTGGTTTAGAGGCAGATGTAATACTGGGATGTCTGTACCTACCTCCTGAAAACTCACCTTTATTTACCACAAAAAAGAACACAATTTTTGAAGATCTAATGGCGGACCTGGCAAAATTCAATAACTTAGGACATGTCCTTCTTCTTGGTGACATGAACTCAAGAACAGCAAATCTACAAGAACAACATTTTGATGGCTTTGACGAAAACTCTACAAAAATTAACATTAAACCTAGAATAAACACAGACAATGTAAAAAATAAGTATGGTAGAGAATTAGTTGATCTGTGCTCGGCTGCCGACATGTTGATAGTAAACGGAAGAACGATTGGCGACCTCCCCGGAAAAAGTACATGTATAAAATATAATGGAACAAGCACTGTAGACTATTGCATAACCAGTATACCCCTCTTTTCATCCGTACAATACTTCAAAGTTCACAATCCTACCTGGCTATCAGATCACCGCCAGATCTCTGTCTCGCTTAAAACTAACCATTCTAGCTTTAGAAATACGGATAAAGAAAAACATCTTATACATCCAAAGAAATATATCTGGGACGAAACTTCTCGTGAAAAGTTTCAGGACGCGTTTCAACTTCCTCAAATTCAAAACAAGATAAAACAGTTCATGTACAACAATACACAAACAGTGACGCTGGAAAAGCTGTTGAGGATGTTAATCATATCATTAAGATGGCAGCTGACATTTCTTTAAAATCAATTCGAGTCTCCAAAAGAAAAAAGAAACCAACTAGTAAACCATGGTATGACCAACAATGTCGCGATCTGAGGTCAAAAATTAGAGTTCTTGCTGCTGAAATAAGGAAATATCCCTGGAGGCAAGACAAAAGACAAACATACATTTTTAAAGTAAAAGAATACAAAAAACTTGTCAAAAAGACAAAGAAACACTATACAGAGAAGAAAATGAGTCATATTTCTAAGCTATCTAAGGAAGATCCAAAATCTTTTTGGCAAGAGATTAATAAACTACGAAACCTTGAAAACGGAAGCAAAGAGGATACAGGTGAACAAATATCAACCGACGAATGGTTAGATCATTTTAAGTCAATAAATAGCAACATCACATCAAACAAAAGAGAACAAGAATA
>NC_049986.1:3197766-3199710 GCF_000003815.2 Branchiostoma floridae
TCATCGCTAGAGCTTCAAACGGATAATCCACTAGATTTTGATATTACAACAGAAGAAATTCGACAGGATTATGTAACCTGAAATGCAATAAATCATGTGGAGTGGATTCAATTTCTAATGAAATGCTGAAATATAGCGCCTCTCAACTCTCACTTCCTCTGAAGAAAATGTTTAACATTTTACTACAATCCGGAACGTTCCCCCAACAATGGAGTCAAAGTATGTTAGTCCCTATACATAAAAGTGGCGAAACCACGAACCCAACAAATTACAGAGGCATCGCCATATCCAGCTGTGTTGGCAAATTATTCACATTCATCTTAAACAAAAGACTGCAAAATTACTTAGAAAGCGAAAACTTATTGTCCCCTTTTCAATCTGGATTCAGAAAAACTTTAGAACAAGCGATAATGTTTTTGTGCTTAAAACACTGATTGACCAACAAATCTCCAAACCTGCAGGTAAACTATATGCTTGTTTCGTTGATTTCCGCAAGGCGTTTGATTCTGTGTGGCGGAACGGTTTATTTTACAAACTTTTGTCATCAGGTATAGGGGGGAACTTCTTCAAAATCATAAAATCAATGTACTCTAACGTAAGATATTGCGTAAAAACACCAAATGGCCTATCACCATACTTTCAATCATCATGTGGGGTGCGACAAGGGTGTAACCTTAGCCCCCTCCTCTTTAATTTATATCTAAACGATCTTCCTAACATATTAAATTCACGAGCGTCTGATCCTCTCAACCTACAAGACACACCCATCAACAGCTTATTCTGGGCAGATGATCTCGTTCTTCTATCAAAATCTGAATCAGGCCTGAAGGAATGTCTAAGAACACTTGACCAATTTTGCTCCATTTGGAAATTATCAATAAATGAAAAGAAAACTAAAGTAATGATATTCACAAAAAATGGACGGACAAACAGTCAACATTCTACATATAAAATACAAGGCCGCACAATTGATATTACAACTTCTTATACATACCTAGGAGTCGATCTAACCCCCTCAGGTTCATTTAACCGCGCCAACAAACAGCTAAGATTGAAAGCTCTTCGGGCTTCCTCTAAACTAAAATCACTTTTATCCACAAATTTCAATCCATCCATTCGACTAGCACTTGACCTATTCAACAGTTGTATCAAACCAATTCTTCTATACTGTGGTGAAGTTCTTGGAACTAACGCTCAAGGTAGAGACCTTATATTCCATGGTATAGAAGAAAGTCAAAATGAGAATACCAGAGATTCAATAGCTAGGATCCTCAGTACGACACTGGGATCAGAAATTCACATCCTCAGAGCTTCTCGTATCGGCAAAACATCAGACACTTCCACACCGCGCCCTGTCCTTGTTCGATTTCAAAAATACAGTGACAAACTAAACATTATCTATCAATCAAACATACTTAACAGACAAAACGTAACACTACAGCAACCAACAGTATCCTATGAAATTGCGGATTTAGAGTTTGTACTATTGAACTATTGCAAAATTACTCTCGGCGTTCCCAAAAGCTCTATTAACGCCGCGGTCAGGGGTGAGCTTGGAGTTTTTCCTCTATACATTGATTCACAAACACAGTTGATAAAATATTGGCTTAGATTACATAGTCTCCCAAATGACAGACTCGTAAAGAAAGCTTACAATACTTCTGTTCAGCTACAACAAGACTGGGCTGTCCATGTACAAGACATGTTATGTAGACACGGCTTCCAAACTGTTTGGCTCAACCCTGCGGTGAATGCCAATCAGTTTGGAAATTTATTCAAAAACCGCCTGATAGACACATTTCTCTCTGGCTGGAGACAAGAAATAAGAAGTCTAAGCAAACTTAGTACTTATTGCAGAATCAAAAAATATTTCTGTCTTGAAAATTACCTTTCAACTGTTCAAAACAAATCCTTTAGAAATATCATTACGAAACTAAGAATTAG
>NC_049986.1:3199810-3239230 GCF_000003815.2 Branchiostoma floridae
GCCAGTGAGAGACTGTGTCCAACATGCCATGATAATATTGAAAATGAATCCCACTTTATAATGGATTGTCCAACTTATGATAGAGAGAGACAAAAAATGTTACAGTCTATTAAATGCAAATCTGATACTATGTTACCACCTACCAAGACAGAAATGTTCAATATGTTACTATCATGTCCTGCTGATATATCTGCCTATGTCGGTCAATTTATATATAACTCCTTTAAAAAACGTGACGATATTATACTATCATGAACCAGCACATAATTATAGCCTGATTGTAAATATTATATACCATGTGTAAAATAGATTAGTCTGTTAGATTTTTAGATACTAATAACTCATGTAGTGTTCTGTTCTGTATGTATTGTATGTTCAAGTTGCCAAACACTGTATCCTCTACAGTTGTCGTGCAATAAAGTTCTTGTAAACACGTCATCTTAACCATCAGCCAGGAGAGGTCACAGTCACAGCGAAGAGGGTTCCCATTGAGCCATGCCTCGGTGACTTGGGGCCGTCCCAGCTCGTACTCAGAGAAAGACGCCAATTTGTTGTAACGTAGGTCAACATCTCTCAGCTTCGGGAGATGCTCAATGACGGTGTCCAGCTTCACGTACCGAAGTCGGTTTCCCATTAGACCAAGAGATTTCAAATTTGGCAGCGCACGCAAAGAAATCCAGGAAAAAGAATCTATGCAGTTCCTTTTTAGTTCCAGGACACGCAGCCGCGGTAGTGGTGGAAGGTACGGTACTTTCGTGATGCTACATGAACTGGACAAGGTAAAGCTTTCAGCATTGGCCGGGATGTCGTCAGGAATCGCCGTAAGGTTTGTATTGTAACAGTGAACCATCGATGCCCCGAAGTATGACAAATAGTCTATGCTACACGTAGCCGGTAGACAAGCATAACCTGACCATAGACGGGTCAAAGTAAGGAGCAACAGCAGTCCACTTACTTTCATGTCTGTACGAGTTGTCCTCAGTTCCACCTGGTCAGATAGAGATACGTACACGCCACGAGTTTGCTTCAAATGCTCAGATATATATCCGTAGGGCTCCCAGGTGGTGTGCATCGCCTTGAAAAGCAGGTTAAGTAAGTACTGTGCGATCTTGAAACTGTCTTCAGCAAATATCTTAGCGTCGTGTGTGTATCATACATGTTGTACGTGTGTCTGCCGTGCTCAAGACGGTATCTCATGCCTGATTATATATCTTGCACTGTTGACTACAGACTGAGTACCATCACGTATTGTAATCACAGAACCAATCTGGAGACCTCCTGTTTTGAAACATCTACTCAGACAGAAAAGTAGTAAATGAAATTGCATATGTCTGCTTGTCTACCCACGCACAATTTTGTAGACACCTTATGTGCATCAGGGGCTGGTTTAGAGCATACAACTGGTTAAGGCAGAGCCACATTCAATACATGTTGATTATTCCCAGTCTGGTAATGTTAGGATCATAAAACGCTCTCCAGTAACGCACATGTAGAATTACAACCGTTAGATATTCTTATTTTTTTATTTTTGTATACACCATTTACAGGACAAAGATTAGCCAGTCGACGTCTCTTACTCAAGCATTTTTAAACTCTGTAGAGAGGATTACAAAGTAGACCTCAGCGAATACTGTCACGTTCCTTTATTTGAGAACTAATCCGAAAGTTCCATGTTTTAGACTTGAAAGATTGGTCTGAGGAAAGAGCAGATATCACTGGATACCCTCACGTAATATAATCTGGCAACCAGTCTGGAAACTTCCTGTTTTCAGAACTGTACTCAGATTGGTCCGAGAAAGACGTTTCGCAGAACATGATGAAAAGGTACACTTATGTATTTTGTTCAGTTTTCAAGAAGGTGTATTCGGTGTGTCCGCTTCTATGGCGACGTATACCATGCGACGTATGACATGCGTGACAGTATCTGTGTGTGTTTTGCCAATTTCTACTATTTTCTTCTTCTCGAAGCAGATATGAGGCAAATAGTTGTAGTCGGGGTTTTACCGGATGGCTACATGTTAACGCACAGTGGGGACCCCTAGCTGTTGGTGTAATTATTGCAGCCAACCTAACAGTAAGTGTATGCGCCAAGCTGCAGTACCGGTAGTGATTAATAAGGATCGCTTTTGATACATGTAACGTAAAAAATTCTAACCATTCCTCAATGCCCATCAGTATGTTTCCAAACCTTTAGTCAATACGAATGTCTGCTTCTTTGCCCCTGACAGAACTTTGGGGAATTCACACAAGCTGGTTGGCTAAGAGGATTGGATGTGCACGTGAATGGAATCTGTTAGTCTTTGTGTTTGGATTCACCTGACAAGTCAGTGTGTCCGAGGGTCGATCCGGATATGTACACATAATCCAACTGATTGAGCGCGGGAAAAAAACAGACGACTACATACATATAACCACTGAGACATATTTTCTTTCAACTTGAGAAACCTGATACTTGCAATCACTCTATGAAACAAAGTGAAACAAAAAGAGCTTCATATTCTTGTACACAAGGCTTATTACAACATTTCTTTCTTAGCGACCTTCTTCAGCTTGATGTAAAACTAGTACCTGTACCAGCTGTCATTCAGAGCTACATTTTGACAAGCACATTAGACTATAGGCCATCATAGAGAAATGAGTCGAACTGATTATCATTTATGAATCCAAAACATACTACTGTACTGGAACACACTACTGTAATCATAAAACAGTAAGCCCATTTAACTAGTCAAAAAGTACATGTACAGTATTTACATACAAAATACAATATAATGTTTGATAAAAAATATCACTTCGTTGATTTGAAACACATGACTGAAAGTGAATTAACGTTATAAACAACTGTGTAAAAGAATTAAAGTCCACATAGGGCATAGTGAACACGCATATAGCGAAAGGTAAATTTTATAGTGGAACATTAGTTACATTATGTGGAAGCTTCGTATCTTACACAACCACATTACGTTTGACAAAGCAAGTAATCTGTTACATACTTTAAAGTGAACTAATAAACCAATTCTAGTCCACACCATGTACATGTACATGTAGCTATAAATAGATCTAATGCGTTCATACGGCGTAGTTGGGTCATCAGGCTTTTCCCCGGCCTGACCTAACCTGTGCCCAGGCGTGTGCGCTCGCCCATTGGTCAGCCCATTTGATGAGATTAGGAAGGGAAGGTCCCGCGGCAGGTGTGCAGGCAAGAGTTGCCTTGTTTACACAAAAGCTGGCCTGATGACCCACGTTGTGGGAGCCAAGCCTTCGACTGATTATCTACATAGTAGCAGCATATCAGGGATCGGTGCTTGCCTTCTGTTGGCTGCTTTCTCCTTTTCTTTCCGTGATTTAAGTTGCTCTAACCTTCCTCTACTTTAAGCGTACATTTATTATAGGAGGTGCAACGTTCGGTGGGCTTTAGAAGTATACTTTCATGGTCGACATAACTGGAAAAGTAGGAGCCGCCCGCCTTGTGCGGCTGAATAGTGTCTGGGATCCATTTGTGTCCGTCCGCCCGCCTCGTTCGCGAACACCGCTGTTGGCGTAGTGCTCCACGACAGTACTTTTGTTTTGTTTTGTTTTTGTTTTATTGATAACATAATGGTGTTTATTTCTCCGATCACCTTGACGAAAGTTTAAGCGACGTAAGTAACGGAAAGAAAGGGTAGAGGCATCGCAAATGAGCCCGGCTCCCATGCACGTGGTCACCGATCTCTGATGCGTTCATACGGCGTAGTTGGGTCATCAGGCTATTTCCCGACCTGACCTGTACCTAGGCGTGTGCGCTCGCCCATTGGTCAGCCCATTTGATGAAATTAGGAAGGGAAGGTCCCGCGGCAGGTGTGCGCTCGCCCATTGGTCAGCCCATTTTATAAGATTAGGAAGGGAAAGTCCCGTGGCAGGTGTGCAGGCAAGAGTTGCCTTGTTTCCGCACAAACTGACTTGATGACCCATGGTGTTCGGGGAACCATTTGCGTCCGCCCGCCCGCCTCGTTCGCGAACACCGCTGTTGGCGCAGTCCTCCACTACAGTACAGTTATTTTGTTTTGTTTTGTTTTATCACTAACTTTATGATTTTTTTTTGTGTTTTCTCTGCTCGGCTTGACGAAGATTTGAGCGACTTAAATAACGGAAAAGAAAGAAGGAAGCATCGGAAAGGAGCCTGGCTCGGTACTCAACCATCACAGTAATTAGACTTGGTGACGTTATTGTGTCTGTAGCTACTCAATGTGAATGTAATGTACTCAACCAACACAGCAATGAGACTTGGTGACGTTGTTGTGTCTGCAGCTACTCAATGTGAATGTTATGTACTCAACCATCACAACAATAAGATTTGGTGACGTTGTTGTGCCTGTAGCTATTCAATGTGAATGTCATGTACTCAACCATCACAACAATAAGGTTTGGTGACGTTGTTGTGCCTGTAGCTACTCAATGTGAATGTAATGTACTCAACCATCACAGCAATGAGACTTGGTAACGTTGTTGTGCCTGTAGCTACTCAATGTGAATGTAATGTACTCAACCATCACAGCAATGAGACTTGGTGACGTTGTTGTGTCTGCAGCTACTCAATGTGAATGTTATGTACTCAACCATCACAACAATAAGATTTGGTGACGTTGTTGTGCCTGTAGCTATTCAATGTGAATGTCATGTACTCAACCATCACAACAATAAGGTTTGGTGACGTTGTTGTGCCTGTAGCTACTCAGAGTGAATGTAATGTACTCAACCATCACAGTAATTAGACTTGGTGACGTTGTTGTGTCTGTAGCTACTCAATGTGAATGTAATGTACTCAACCATCACAGTAATGAGACTTGGTGACGTTGTTGTGTCTGTAGCTACTCAATGTAAATGTAATGTACTCAACCATCACAGTAATGAGACTTGGTGACGTTGTTGTGTCTGTAGCTACTCAATGTAAATGTAATGTACTCAACCATCACAGTAATGAGACTTGGTGACGTTGTTGTGTCTGTAGCTACTCAATGTAAATGTAATGTACTCAACCATCACAGTAATGAGACTTGGTGATGTTGTTGTGTCTGTAGCTACTCAATGTGAATGTAATGTATTCAACCATCACAGCAATGAGACTTGGTGACGTTGTTGTGTCTGTAGCTACTCAATGTGAATGTAATGTACTCAACCATCACAGTAATGAGACTTGGTGACGTTGTTGTGTCTGTAGCTACTCAATAAGAATGTAATGTACTCAACCATCACAGAAATGAGACTTGGTGACGTTGCTGTGTCTGCAGCTACTCAATGTAAATGTAATGTAGTCATAATCTCCAAGTAGATCCTACGGTGCCATAAGATAGTATCAAAGCTGGCCAAGTAGTATAGCCTGCCAAAGGGAGTCAAACGGGCACCGGAGATCTGCCTTCACTGGAACAGGGAGGAGCATTTCTATTGAATAAAGGTGTCTCTGCCCCTCCCTGTGCCATATTAACAGCTACACGAATATCCAAGGTGCTATTTACTTTACGAGCAGTTTATGTCTTTATTGGGACAAGTTCAGTGACCACCCTACATCCCTGTAGGAGATCCGCAACAAACAGGAAGGAGGGCAATTAACACCTACGCATCAAGCACAATTTGATTAGGCAACAATTGGCTGTTAATAGCCTTTTTTAAGCCGAATGAATTCAGATCCTACGGTGGGTTTGATACTATATTACGCCACCGTGGATATGCTTGGAGATTAATGTAGTCAACCATCACAGCACGTTGTGTGCCAAATCGTAATGTCGGCCTTTAGCGGTCAGGCGTCTCTTTTTTTGGTGCCGACACGCCCTGGACCCGACCACGACTCCCCACAATATCTCTTATTTTTCTCCTGATTTTGTACATGTTGTTGGGGTTGCGCCTTTGCACAGACTGTTATCGTATGCTAATTTTTAGCCCGCATCTTCAGTCAATTTGTCGACGATGTTTGACATTTTCATGCAACTATCCGGCATTGGTAACTTGTCGTCGTGCAGATAAGCGAACTCACTAACAATGGTGACTGGGAGCCGGTTTGAGATTTGGGGATTCGGTGCAATTGACCGAATGTGCGTTTATCCGATGTGTAATTAACCAAGAAACACTACGCAATATTTGAAGGTTTTGTTGAAGATGAAAAAAAAGAATCTGCATATTACTCCTTTAATTTCGAAATATACATTGAATAAATGAAGAAGACCTAATATTATAATACGTTTCTAGTTTCACAAGCTAAGTACAGGCCAGGATAATGAAGTTCTAAGTAGTTCCATTTAACTCCAAAGTCTAATGTATGCTAGTATGTACGGGTTCAACTTCTTCACGCCTCTTAAAACAGTTGTAAATGTAAGGGCAGATAGAGCCTAAGATACATGTTTTGTATAATTGCATAAGGAATGTTAATTTTCTATGCTATTTAGATATCGAAAACACAAGAACTTATCTTGTACACAATTAAAAAGAGTATTCCTCTCATTGTTGTATATAGACATATTTTTCAACGACCTGATTGAAGATACATTTGAAATCTTGAAGGTGTATATTGTTAAGATACATGTAAGTATGGTGTCGCCAGGTTGATCAAACATATATTATTGTAGCCTTCCGCCTTGACCTAAGCTTGCCACCTCTTTTACAGCAAACCTTCCTACAGACGGATGAACAGCTGTACCACAGGGTCCCCAGAACAGCTGAACAGATGGCCAATAGGAACGCGGCCACGTCCAGCAGGTAGTACTGGTACCACGGCAGCTCCACGGCGCGTGCGCGGAGATGGGGCAGTCCGCCATGTTTGATGACGTGTTCTATCCACCAGACGGCCCGGTCCATGGGTGACTGGGGCTGGTCACGGTACAGACGGGACAGGCGGGCTGCGGTTTCACGGTAACTAAGGGTGAGGTGGAATTTAACAACAGATAAGAAACGTGTATGATAACAATACTTGGATATGATCATGCCGAGGTGGTTTACGAATGGCACAAAGCGTGCAGTTATACTTACTTCAGACTAGAATGTTAATACCCATTTTTTCATTACATGGGTACTTATTACCTTCGAGGGTTAAGTTCCAGGGAGTTGCTAATACGTGTGTCCTTTACATCTATTGTTCGCGAGTGCGTGGATAGTCTGGTGACATTTGGGAGGTGGTTTGCGGTCAGGAAAAAAGGTTAAGTTCGATAATGGATCCCCTACTGATTTTCTTGGGTACTACCGTGAAATTTCTGAATTTTGATACGTCGTGTTCTGGACATGCTGTGCTCGTGATTTAGTTATTAGATTGTTAGAAATTGCTACAAGCTATCTCTGGATAACAGAGCCTTAAGAAGATGTTTTCGGATATTTATGACTTATACAATTATATACTATGCAGATCAACAAGTAATTCGAATCATTAATAAGGATTATTTTCACTCGGATTTCAAGACTGTGTGGTAATTTCTTAAAGAAAACATTCATGCGAACGTTTTCAATCCGTTTTCATGGTTTTTGTTGGGGTTATATGTTGAAAAGATGTATCTTAAAAATTAAGACATTTAAGGTTGATAATCCAAGATTGCGGATGGTTAAAATACAGATGACGCCATTTTATGACATCATTTTGACGTCGTTGCGTCGGCTTTTGACAACAGAAGTCTTATAACACTTTAATATTGATAAGAAACCTTTTTTGTTAACTTTTTTTGTGAGATATTCAGGTATTATGGGAATTCTCCGATTTATTAAAAAAATCAATTAATGGCATCATAATTACGTCATATTACGTCATAATGATATAAGAATTTCAGGAATTATAAAACTTGGATGAGCTTATCATCCCTTCCCAATTTGGTGATCATACAGTAAGCTATTTTGAAATTACGTAGGAGGGGGGGGGGGGGTCGAATGAGCCCAGGGAATGCCAAAAAAAGCCAAGTCTGGATAGGGTGTAAGTTTGGTAAGATTCGTCCGGGTCATTCCGACAAGTATACCAACACGCACACGGTATGTTCTCCTCCGCTTCATACCTTAATGGATTTTGCCAGATTAAGATAAGGCACAGGAAGTCTGGAAACGTGAGTACAGTTTAGACCAATGTTGTTGATCTCCATTCCAACAATGAACAGTTTGTCACCATAGCACACTCAAGTACCAGGCAAAACGGTTAGTAAGAGAGTCGCAAAACAAACGTGCCAACATGTTCCCAGGCAATGCAGTGTTGGACATTGCCGCGGAAAAAAAAATTATGGGTGACCCGAACAATGGATCATAGTGTTTGTTACACCGAAATTCAGAATGAACTTTACGTATAAGATATTAGAATTGTAACAGTCAATCAACCATTCATTGAGCTTTCAAGTGGTATGAAACAAAATGATCATCAAAAAGAAACAAGGCACCTTTTCCTACTGACCTGGTCACATAATCAGTTTATTATTTGCTTTCCCATTGTTTATCTTCAAAATAGAATTGACGAGTAAACGGAATTGCTTCACGTCTACAAGGCTACTGAGGAATGTCATACGTGTAAATACGACATACGCAGCAATACCTGCTGATGGTGAGAACACGAAGTACAGCTTGGTGAAACTGATCCGAAGTGACCGTCCTGAAGTCCAAACTCACCCCCAGCCCCCTCGCCACGACCCGAGCGGAGTTGCCAGGCTGATCCCCAAACAGCGGTAGACAAACCATGGGCACGCCGTGGTACAGGGCCTCGTACACGCCGTTCCTTCCAGCGTGATTGACAAAGGCTCGTGTCTTGGGATGAGCTGCAAGGCGCGGAAAATATCAATTGCGAAAACAACAACAAAAGTGTGGCAATGAAAACACATTTACCATAGCGACTGAGTTACGATTGTTGTTTCGATGTGTTTTTGCGTTTTATCATTTGGCATGGCTGTATTTGTAAAGATTGTTTGATACAAAGAAATCCAATGTTTTAGGGCGTGAACAAAAAAACGGTCTATTTTGGGTGAAACGTGTCGCATAGAAAGATTTTACCTTAAGTACTTACTATATTTCATACATTTCCAAACATTCTCTGAACGTAATTACTTAATTTCCTTCCGATTTTAACGGACAATGTTCTTTTTTTTTAATTTTTACCGATCCTGACAGACAGAATTTTCATAATTTGTACCACACATTGCGGATTCAATGTTCATTTCATTTTATTTATTTATTCATTTTCTTTATTTATATTTATTATATTTATTTATTTTATTTATTGAATTAATTGTTCATTTCCACCGTTCATCACCGACAGAAGCACGCGCGGAAACTACGTTTCAGAAATCTTCTTGCCGATCGGACGCCTACTATTATATTAGGATAGCTCCTGAGACATCGCCAAAAATTTCTTGTAGAAATTGGGCGGTTCTGGTACCCGACGACAAAAGGCACAGACAGAGAATAAGCTCTAGTCAGGGGGACCGTAGTGTTCCAACTTTGTTGTGAATGGGTTATTTCTACAGTAACTTTTCTATTAAGTATTAAGGGAGGGGTATATATTTTGGGGGCACTTTCATCTAAAAGCCAGTGGCTCAAACATGGTGTATTTCTAAGAGTAAAAATTAGTCCTCGTAACCTTTGCTAAGTCCACACAACGGTAGGTTTCGTTTGGGACCACAGTCCTATGAGGTAATATGCAATATTTAGCTACTTATCTTATTTATTACTTCTAAACAATATTTATTTATTCATATAATTATTTCATACATATGCACCTCATTTTTTCATGTAAACTTTTTCAACTATATAATTCTTGTACATACAATAACACTCTACGTTAGGGACCACATCGTTAGCAGCGATGCCGTAGCCGCAGTGCGGCATAGTTGCAGTCAGAATTGCTCTCATGTAGGTGACGGACGGTCACCGATACGTCGGCTGTTACTTGTACATGGATCGTGGATGTGAATAGCAACAAAAACAATGGGATTTTTGGTACCCACCCAGTAAGTCCTTCTGAGGCAGCCAGGACATCAGCTTGGTGTTGTTACCCAGACCGGCCGGCTTCTCTCCCAGGTACCGCCACACCACCTTCTGTCGGAGCTGCGCGAAGACTGCCGCGAACATTTCTTTCCTTTCCGTCGACATCGTATGGACCATCGACCCGAAGCTAACAACGATTATTCCGTCGTCTCCAGATGACTGCATGAAATCTTCTATGTCCTAATGAAAAAAATTAGTCTCAGCAAGTCTCGATAGTACAATGTGGTGAGGTCGCATTAGAAAAATATTTCAGGTCACACTGCGGAAGTTGCATCACTTGGATAAGAAGCTTTGAACGCAAGAAGTTAATTTTATGGATGATATCATCTGCAGACTTTCATTTCAATGCCCACGGGCCAAAAATAGGGTGGGCAAAAACAAGATGCCAAAATGTTCAAATTACGAGACAAAAGCTCTTGTAACAAGAATTGTAGCGATAAAGCGTAACATTACACTTAACAAGTATTCAATAACACAGTGCATCAAATATATATATATATATATTTGTATAAAGATAATCCGAAATTCAACTAGGCGAGACTAAAAATGACCGTATATCAACAATACAAACGCGCCGTCACTTTTCTCCATTGGATGCAATAAAGGTTAAGATATAGACACAATTGGCAGAGATTGTTGCAAGTGTTGCAGCGCTATTGTACATTTTTGCCATGATAATATTGAGGAGGAAACAATAACGGTCACCATTAGGATAGGGTGGAGGCATCTTCAGTTATAGAATTATAACTTTCTTTGTTTACCCTTACATGCGACTTGATCTATTTCTGTAGGTTTGGTTGTCTCTGGTAACAGGTAGGTTCTCGACAGTGGCCACTACTTGTAAATAAAAGAAAACTTACCACGGAGAGAGGAACGACGGGACGGTCTGCCATCAGCCCACCAACCTGGACCATGTTAGGCATGGAGGGACGGGGGAAACCCAGCACCGTGTCGGTATGATACAGCCACAGGTCCGTGTGTGACGTCAGGCTCTGGATAGTTTCTTTCTCGCTGACATACGTATGGACCAGATCGTGGTATACGTTAGCATAAAGCCAGCTTTTAAAGATGTTTGAAAGACCGAAGAAGCAAGTATTCTCCAGTCTTTGCAGAAAAGTCATTTGATCGGTATATCCCAATTCGATTGACGGAACGTATGCCAAAGGTAACGGTACACCAGTGGCCATTTTGTCGAAAAACGTACCATCGTCGGCACTGTTTGCAATGTGGGGGATCCCGAGGTTTGCTGCTACTATAGTGCCACATCTTAAAAAGGGGTCAGAAATAACAACACTGTATTGTGCTGTCTTCAATCTCCCCAACATGTTACTATCCCCCCGGGCATCCTTCCCTAAAAGTTGCTCGCAGTGTTCCTTTGCCCATTCAGAAGCCCTTGAGTGTTCTCCGAGTTCGTTGTAGGCAGACACTGAATCTGCTATGTCATACATGTCGTCTTGGAATTTCCGAAGGCGTGATCCGAATCCATCATCTTGAAATGTCTCAAACGTAAAGTCAGGCCTCTCTGCTCGCCGCTTCGCCACGATGTCCTCTTCAACAACCACCGTGACAACATGCCCTTTGCCCACCAACGCCTGCCCGATTGACGCCTCCACCATCCAGTGGCTACTGAACAATGGCATTGGAACCAACAGAATCTTCTCTCCACTGCTCTTGTGGCTGATCACAAAGCACAGGAGAAGAAGAAGAATGATGGAACAATAAACCTTTTGTATCCCTGCCATGTCGTTGCTTGCGGGGCTATCCCACGAATAATTGTATAACCGTAGAGCTGTACTTAGCTTCATGCAGCAACTTTTCGTAAGTAGTTTTAACAGGGCATAACGGAATCCTTCCGCGACAGGTGTCATGTGTGGCCAAAAAGTGACGGAAAGGTTTGGAGGGCCTAGACTTGAGTTCACATTCCCCTGCTGCGAAATTCTGAAAGTTTGTTTGGGGCTTTAGCCTTATTCGCGTGTATACATGCATGGATGTAAGTCGGCCCGTTGACCCAGATTCACCAATGTTATTGTTGTTATTTTCGAGACAGTCGGTTTGGGGCTTTAGTCTAAGTCACGTTTATCTTTTTCCCCGGGGCACTCATATGAATATTGTAATAACATTGAAATGATTAAAATAAGAGTGGAATGTCGTACATATGCCGTATGATGGGCGATAATCGCTGTAGTTTCTCCGCCCATTGCCCCTCCCGTGGTAATTTTACCCCCGTGAGCCGTCCCACACTGGCTGTCCCCATTTTTCAGGCCCAGTGAATATCAAACACTACAAGTAAACACAAGAGTAGCAACAACAGTAGAAACCACTTACTAGTATTTGGAAAGCGCATCTTCCAGCACAATTTACCCGGCTTTACTGATTATGAAGTGTTAGGTCAAACTGTCCTCAGTGAAACTGAGGGGGGGGGGATGCACCTAACCTGGATACCAGACCCCAGACCGATCTCCAAAAAAATCTATCATATGGGTATGTGTATTTTGGAGGTCGGGCTGGGGCTGGTATCCAGATAAGGATAGGTTGGACCGGGCATAACACGCAACTAGTGACGAAAAGAATGCAAACATGATTGTGCCTAGATGATTGAGTAAAGGTAGCCTAGTGTGGAAAATGGTAAGGAAATACTAGTGTTTTCTAATGATTGTTTTTAGTTGTGTATATTTTGTCTTATACTTGTATGACATAGTAATAAAAGAGTTTAAGTTTCTATAACTTTCAGTGTTCTATCGGTAGACAAAGTCATAGCTATCCCATAAAATAATATTCAAATGAATTAAATTTTGAAATCTAAGCATTGTCTTATATTCTGGAGTGTACAGTTCTCCACATTCCGGTAGAGTACAACTTTCTCCACTTCTGATGAAAATTTCATGTCCCATTTCTGACCGGAGGTGCTGAGTGTGGGCTAATATTCAATTAGTCAAATTGGTCCAATATTATTATAAATTATGGATTTATTATGCAGATTTTCCTCAAAAGTAAAGACTTTGCTAGACTTTGGGAAGTTGGGGATATATTCTATTTGGTCGAACTTCCCTGAAAATTTGAAGTTAACCAAACTTGAGATACACGCGATTTCCCAGGTAGCCCTGTATCACCTCTGATTTAGACTATAAGCAAAACAGAGGTGCATAAGTAGCTGTCGCTGTCTTTCACCCCGAACAATCGAATGGGGACATCCCTCACGAATGTGCACACTCCTCTAGAAAAAGGGGACACCCCTCGACTTTCAATGGGACACTCCTATTGGGAATGTGACGTGCCTCCCTTTATGAAGGGACACTCCTCGGAAAACTTTATGGTTATCGGGGAAAGGGGACGTCCCTCGAACACCCCCGCCGGACCGTGGAATCGGTCGCTAACCCGACGAATCGCTTCCTGGTTTATCTAAATCACACATCCGGAACAGTCACATGGCCAGGGCTCTGGAGTAGGTTCTCACCTCGCAAGGTAAGCATGTTGTTTGTTTTTTTCTGAAAATTGATGCATGTTGGAAATGAAGCCGACCGCGTGGCAGACCATGACTTCTGTTCAGTGTTTTAATGGCGGCGTATCGCATGTACAACATCGAGTTGTAGCCTAAATATCTGCGTTCTTGTCGAGTTTTAAGGCCTCCTTTCGTAACACACGTACATAAGAGAAGTTTCTGGCTGGGAACGTTATATTCGTTTTAACCTATTGTCTTGATATCGCGCTTTCGAAAGTGACATGATTTTGTTGGATGTTCAATATCTCAAACACATAATCGAATAGATAACATTTCGCGATGTCAGGCATATTTCTGAAATACGTGCACTGCATTCAAACCTCTCTACGACTGGATGGCCAAATTCAGTGAATACGCAAGAGCATGGTTTAGATAGCAAGTGTGAATGAAACCGAATTAATGTCTATTCGACTTTGATATATTTGATTTGAACTCAATTGATTTCCCATACTAAGCGGAGACGAAGGTTTTAAACATTATTGAACTAATAGACAAATCATTACAATAAATGAATTCTTTACTACTGTTCGTTCCCATTTCCAGACGTCCCCCATAGCGTTAAAAGTTCATGTCATGATTATTTGGCGGTAGTAGACAAGAAAAAAAAATACTAGACTAAGTATACGCTAATCCACAACAAGAGTTTAATCAGTCGACTCGGCAAAATGTACAACATAAGCAATGTATGCTCAAACGTAATAAAACTATAATGTAAGTCGGATGAAGAAATAAAAACGAGATGATAATACTGACATTATATAGTCGTAGTGGCCACGTATAACTATGATAATGGATGCCGTTGAGATATTATGTCGTACAACTGAATAATATTAATGTGTCTGTTACACAAAGAAGCCACACACTGGTTATAAATATCATCTATGTAAATAATATAGATGATACCCCACAATTAAACGAAAAAAAATGTTGTAAGTGATTGTTGAAAAATACTTACTACGAACAACTTTCTTTAAAATTCATAAACAAGCATGAGGTATATTCATGACCAATCCCTGTATATGACATAACAAACTGCTGACCTTACCATTAGAAGTATAGCATATGGTCGGATAAACACTTCTCAAAGACACATTTGCTTGATGCTGATGATCCATATATTACCAACATTTGTGTGTTGTATTCCTTCGTGTTTTGACGTCAGATTCAAACTACTAGACAAAATGCAAAACTTATCATTTAACATCACATACAAAGAGTGAGGGCCGTTCTTGGCTCTCAATTACGAAAACTGAGTATTTTATGACAAATA
This sequence comes from Branchiostoma floridae, assembly GCF_000003815.2. Taxonomy (NCBI): domain Eukaryota; kingdom Metazoa; phylum Chordata; class Leptocardii; order Amphioxiformes; family Branchiostomatidae; genus Branchiostoma; species Branchiostoma floridae. The sequence goes on from NC_049986.1 coordinate 3,214,549, forward strand.
AACTTGATTACAACGTTAGTGATACTACATTGTAAGGTACTTAGTCAGCCTGCAAGGTATTACAGCCAGTACATTCATTACCTAATACCACGTGCCAGAGGCACCAGTTTAATGGGTGACTATATTTCTATAAGTTTCTATAAGAAGAATATCCAATCCATGAACTGTGACATGCCAGAACCTCTTTACAGATGTCTTTCCAAAATGTAGACTAAAAAAGTAAGTTCTTTGCCATGTCTTGAATGTCCGTTTTCTCCTGTTGCAGTCTTCGTGCAGATTTTAGACAGTCGCTGTTAACATCGGCAGATAGATAATAACTGTAAAAGTTCGATGGAGTATTTACGACGTACGTGTAACTGATGTCGTAGTATCATCATCCAGTCGTGCTGGTTGCACGGATATCAATGACTCTCTCCCTCCATCCACCTCTATCCTATATAGATTCCTGTGGATCTTCCACTGGGCAGCAAATGTCTTCGGAAAACTGAAACGTTTAACATGGTCTTCCTACGCTTGCACGTCCATGTGTACCCATAGAAGAACATCATTATGATTACTCCACCATGTGTGTCCAGTAAAGCCGCGTGAGAAACTGCACCGTGGTTAACGATGGTTGAAGAGCTTGATTTCTACTAAGTCTTGCAGCAGTGTCCCTCCTAGTCGCAAGGACATACATGTCCTTGAATGTTGATCGCTTACAATGTACTCTGTACGAATATTGTAAGAAATCATTCCTGCACTAGAAATTATGTTTTTCGTCAAAGCTGAGTTTTGAGTTCCGAACTGGTACTTTCTTTGTCATCGCAGACCAAGATGTATTCTTTAGTGTCTTCCAGAAGTGCGTCGGTATCTCTAAGGAGTGACTGTCTTCCAGTCTGGGCCTGACGGGTTCGGTTCCTGACTGGATTTTCAATAGGCGAAATTGTTACTCATTAGATCACAGGACGTCACTCGATAAGATTCAGCTGATGGTTATCTGAAGTTCTGGGTTTGACGAAAGTTGAGTTGTAAATTTCATATCGACAGAAGTTCGTGTGTTTTCCACTCTTCATGGAGTCATTTAATCTTAATTGTGCATGACAGTCACAGCTCATTGGTTCTTTGAAGATTATTTAAAGATTTAAAGAGTACTCCTCAAATTTTCTAAAGAATGTGATAAACTTTAAGCTTAGTCCCCCATTGAACGGGTTTCCACTGTTACGTGCCACTCTACAATTTCTACACCCTAACATCTGCAGACAGTGGAATTTAATCAGGCTGTCGGCAAAAGTAATTTGTACAACCACACAACTGAAGCAGCGATAAAAATTAAACATATTTACATCCAGGAAACGCTTTTTCTACCATTTGATTGCAGTTTTAAGTTCGTTTGTATACTGATATCTTAATTAAATGTTTATTTGCAAAATCATGCCCGAGGGCTAATTGCATACACAATCTCAAGAACTAAGAGAGGTAAGTACATAAAACTAGTGTCTAATCAACTACATGATACTATGAATACTATTGTCGGGTTTGACTTCTTCTTTGAAGGCAGTGGTTAATAACAACAACAATTGATGAAATTGATACTATAGAACACTTAACAGTATAATACTTACTATAAATCTTCCCCAACCCACCTTTGTCGAGCATACATATATTAATTACGGGATGACCCCCTTTGGAGCAATGCACATGTAACGTTCTAGTTTTAACATTTTCCTAGTTGCTTTTAAAGTTGTAGAAACATAGGATAGGCTTTCTAAAATAGTCTCTACAGAATCACCTCACCTCAAGAATACAAACGACTAAAATTCTTAACCTAAAGCTAAGACGTTCCTTTCTTAAGATTTTTATTTCTTTCATTTCCAGTAGTATGATGATAATTTCTTCATTCAGAAACTCCTTTCATGTTAACATACCTCACTCTAGTCGGCTATAATTGCTAAGCTAAAAAATGCTAGCTTTTTGGTTACGTTTCTTGCAAATCAAGCTCCATTTCTACACTAAAACATTCACCATTTCTTTGGCAATATCACTGTCTAAGAAATTACCAAAATATGTAATTAATTGCAGTTTCTAGTTGGGGTAATATACTGATATACAGATAATAACAACAATGGGTGTAATCAATATTGTAGAACTCATAATACATTAAATACAAACCTACTCCAATCCTTCCTCTATTGCTAGCATACAGATATAAATTGCTGGATCAACCCTTAGGACAAAGGCACAGATAATGTCTAATTTCTACATTTTATTGCTTACGTTTCAGAAATAGAAAAATATTTCTCCTAGAATAGTCTCTACAAAAACACCCCAACTCTAGCCGCATGCTGAGTACAAACTTAAATTTTACATCTGGGACTAAGACCTTCTTTTCTTCGGATTACTATTTCTTTCATTTCCTGCAGTATGATGAGGATTTCTTCATTCAGAAACTAACACCTTTCATGTTAGAATACCGCGCTCCAGTCGGCCATAATTGCAAAGAAATGAGATTTTTTTCTTTAATTTTCTCTTAATTCATGCTCGATACACCCATGAACAGCAACCATTTGGTGTGGCGTTTTAACTTTCTATAACCAAAATATACAGTTTTGAACCAAAATATGTAATTTAGATTTTAGAGAAAAGTTAGTTGCCCAAAATGTCTGTTACTCTATTTAGTACATCATCACTCCAAAGGAAAAAAAAAATCTTCGCAATTTAAGATAATGTCTAGAATACTGCTCCAGTCTTCAGGAGAATAAGATAGTCCTGTGCAAGTTACTTATTGTTATTGGAACATTTGAACCGCGAGTCTGTCTGAACACACTTTGCAAATACAACGTTTTGGTAGATGAGTAAAAAGACGTCGGCGACTTTTGCAACTTTCAAGAACTTGGATTTCAAGACAGGGAAACTTTGATGTGGTAAAGGTTTTGCGTTTTGAAGAAAGTGAAAGGTTTGTAGAAAACTGTCATTTATGAACATTGACTATAATGTAACCGGCTACAGGTTCTAGTTTAGTAATAATTTGAGGACGCCCAAATTCTATGGTGCATTACGAATTCCCCATTCTCCAATGACCAGTAGGTGTTTATCAGTGTGAACAGGGATCTAAACCCTGATGAGTTACATGTTAAGGATTGTTCCCTACCTCGGCATGTTCCACGGCCAGTAGGTGTTAGGCAGTGTGACAGGGGAAAGGGATGAGCGTTGTGTTGTGTTACGGGTTCCCTCCCCCGGTATGTCCCATGGCCGCAGTAGGTGTTAGGCAGTGTGACAGAGGGAAGGGACGAGCGCCGTGCTGTGTTACGGGTTCCCTCCCCCGGTATGTCCCATGGCCAGTAGGTGTTAGGCATGTGTGGCATGGAGAAGGGACGAGCGCCGTGTTGTGTTACGGGTTCCCTCCCCCGGTATGTGCCAAGGCCAGCATTGTGTTAGGCAGTGTGACAGAGGGAAGGGACGAGCGCCGTGTTGTGTTACGGGTTCCCTCCCCCGGTATGTGCCAAGGCCAGCATTGTGTTAGGCAGTGTGACAGAGGGAAGGGACGAGCGCCGTGTTGTGTTACGGGTTCCCTCCCCCGGTATGTCCCATGGCCAGTAGGTGTTAGGCAGTGTGGCATGGAGAAGGGACGAGCGCCGTGTTGTGTTACGGGTTCCCTCCCCCGGTATGTGCCAAGGCCAGCATTGTGTTAGGCAGTGTGACAGAGGGAAGGGACGAGCGCCGTGTTGTGTTACGGGTTCCCTCCCCCGGTATGTGCCAAGGCCAGCATTGTGTTAGGCAGTGTGACAGAGGGAAGGGACGAGCGCCGTGTTGTGTTACGGGTTCCCTCCCCCGGTATGTCCCACGGCCAGTATGTGTTAGGCAGTGTGACAGGGGGAAGGGACGAGTGACGTGTTGTGCTACTGGTTCCCTCCCCCGGTATGTCCCATGGCCAGTAGGTGTTAGGCAGTGTTACGGATGGAAGTGACTCCCCCCTTGGTCTCCTACCGTTTCCATCCCCCGGTATGTCCCAAGGCCAGTAGGTGTTAGGCAGTGTGACAGGGGGAAGAGACGAGCGCCGTGTTGTGTTACGGGTTCCCTCCCCCGGTATGTCCCATGGCCAGTAGGTGTTAGGCAGTGTTACGGATGGAAGTGACTCCCCCCTTGGTCTCCTACCGTTTCCATCCCCCGGTATGTCCCAAGGCCAGTAGGTGTTAGGCAGTGTGACAGGGGGAAGAGACGAGCGCCGTGTTGTGTTACGGGTTCCCTCCCCCGGTATGTCCCATGGCCAGTAGGTGTTAGGCAGTGTGACAGGGGGAAGGGACGAGCGCCGTGTTGTGTTACGAGTTCTCTCCCCCGGTATGTCCCAAGGCCAGTAGGTGTTAGGCAGTGTTACGGATGGAAGTGACTCCCCCCTTGGTCTCATACCGTTTCCGTCCCCCGGTATGTCCCATGGCCAGTATGTGTTAGGCAGCGTGACGAGGGGGAGGGACGCACGCCGTGGTGTGATACGGGTTCCATCTCCTGATACCTCCCATGGCAAGTAGGCATCGGGGAATGTGAGGAAAGCGATATGAGCTTCCGTGACGTTCTGTCCACAAGACAGAATCGCATCTGTGGCGTTGACATACGTCCTCAAACCATGGCTTGTAGCTTGGGATACCAAAGCAGTCCTACGGGCTCTTATGATTTGGGCCTCGGGAGCATTTCTATAGAAGTTGTTCACCTGGGTCCTGGTCACTTCAGCCGACCCATATGCGGCAATGGACCTTCCAGACCGGTGTCTGCTGGAAGCGGTGGTGTTATCTCGGAAGGCCAGTCGATTCTGTCGCCTGTTTGTCACGACATGGAGGGAAAACTCTGCCGCAGCAGCATAGAAAGGAATGGGACCGCTCTCCTCATCATCTGGGATCTCACTGTAGGTGTGAGGTGGGGAAGGCATATGACGCTGTGTAGTGGCTTCCTGGTCTGGTTCTGGACTGCGAGGGAGAGCAGGCAGGGGACGCTGTGCAGCGGCTATGTCATCTTGGATCTCACTATAAGTCGGTTCGACGGACTGGAGAACTGCCGGCAATGACTTGCAGGAGGCCGCATCATCGGGTGTTTTCCCGAGAGTGCATGCAGGGAGGGACACTGACCGTACCACACCGGACATGACGTCATCTGGTATCTCCCAGTATGTGTGGGGAAGACTAGGCAGAGGTCTATGAGCAGTGGCTATGTCATCTGGGATCTCGCTGTAACTAGGATCGATTGTATCCAATACAGCGGGCAATGACCTTCAGGAGGCTGTATCCCTATGGCCATGGAAACCAGCTGGAAGATCATGTTTCCCATCAGACCCACCTTGATGCCGTCACCGTATTCCCAACCCTGCCTGCACTGCTCTAGCTTGTTTGGAACCGTGTTGTCATCCAGAGAGCCAGCAGTAGACAAAACAACCACGGGGGCCTGGATGGAGATGGTGATTAAAGAGTGATTCAACTCACCACACGATATTCCTGGGTTGACACCTTCCACTTTGATTTTACCAGGCCCATCGTCCGATGTATCAACCATCCACCCAAACGAGAGTTGATGACTATTCAGCTTGACACAGAAGATGAACTTGGGTACCTCAACTATCATTGTCACTGCCTTTCTGAGAAAATTCGCTAGCCGATTCAGGCTCCATTTCATGCTATGCGGCTTTGCGTCATAGACAGAAGACAACACGCCACTGCTGACGCGCAGGTTCAATAACGTAGACTGTCCTACCAACACCTTTTCATCCAAGCATGACAGATCACTACCACGCAGGTCTAACCAGGACAGCTGCAGATGGTGGAACGACGCTGGGGAAATGATATTGATTGCATTCGACCTTAGATTCAAGGTAATCCTAACTTCAGGCCCAAAGAGCTAGGAGGTGTCTACAAGCTGTAACAGGTTGTTCTCTAGATCCAAACCACCAAGGTTCTTTAGGTGCAAGAAGCTTCTTGGATCTATTTGCTTGATGTTGTTGTTGGACAAAATCAGCACAAGGAGCTTCTCCAAGCCAGTGAACCAGGTCTGCTTGACATGTGACAACCTGTTAGAATCTAGGGACAGTTTCCTGAGACTGAAAAACCAGGAGAAGGTGTTGTTGTCCACGTCAGTGATGCCCGCATCTATCAAAGCCAAAGACTTGTGGAACTCCGCATGCTCAAGCTGTGCCGGTTTCATGGCCGACAGGACATCAAATGCGTACCCTCTTATTGCCACATTATCGACTCTAGCAAAAAGAGGGGACAGGCTTCTGGAGGTATCGAGCCCATGCACGACAATACAGAAGACACATGTATGAGTGAAATAGGTCGTAACATGAAGTGATTCTATTTCGCCGGTCATAGGCAAACACTTCCTCCATCCCGCTGTCTCACACTGAGTATCACTAAAACCATCTGCTGCTGCATAGGCTGCTAACCAGAGAAGTAAGAACAACAAAGGTGTGTTCTCCTTCGCACCGCCTTTCACACACATTCCAGCTGTATATCCCAACATTTTATCCGATATACTCTATCTCTCTTACCTGTAGTTTGTGTATAAAGAGCACACGATGCCGATGACCTGTGGACTCCCCCACCGTTTTCAGTACCTAACAAGATTTACACCACTGATGTGGTGACGTCTATGGCTACAGTGCGTTTATTTGCCAGAAGAACGTCTACTTAATGTTATGTTTATATTAATTTAGAGCACCGAAAAGGAATGCTTTTGTGTACAATATTATTGTAAGCGCTGGCTAATCCATTATTTTTCCAGACGAATGCTTACTTAGTTTTATGTTTATATGAATTAAGAGCACCGAAAAGGAATGTTTTTTGTAAGGTGTTATTGCAAGCGCAGAAGAATGGCGATATAGTTTTATGCTTATATGAATATATAGCACAGAAATGGAACGCTTTTATCTTCGCCAAGAAAAATTGTGTTTTCAGTTGTGGAACTGTATTGTGTATGTACATGTATGTAGGTCACAAGAATAACTCGAGATGCTTTGAATGGATCTCGCTTCCTATTAAACTGCAGCGGGTTGTATATGTTTGTGTGTTTGTTAGGAACACAAGTCCAGAAAGTTTGGACGTTTCTGCATGATATTTGGTGGATTGGTAGGGTTGCAAAAAAAAGAGGGAAAATTCGATAATGGGCAGTGAGTTACGGTACAGCAGCGGGGTGGCAAAGTTGGAAGTAAAACTATATCTAATTGATCGAGATTCATACTTTTTATAAATGGATATGTCTTGGGCAGGGTGTGAGTGTACTGAGTTTTGGCCCCTGGCGGATTGTTAAGAACTACAGTGGGCGGATTTGTTGCTATCTTTGGAAGGGAATGCTTTAAGCATATGGTGCTGGATGTACATATCTTAGGTTATGATTGATATCATGAAACGGACAGTCTAGAATGTGGAGGAGTAATGATGAAAAGGAGTTATTTTATTGGAAGTTAGATATCGACCACTTTTCTATCTTTTCCCGACCGTCAACTATGTGCAAGATGTGTGCAGTTGATGACATGTTTGCGATAGCAAATCCTTATATATGTTTTCTGACACGTTGTTTGTTTAGCGAGCGTCATGCACTTTGTTGGCACCATGCTAAGGCACAAGTGTAAGATAGGAAGGACCATATTACAGTCAAACTTGTATTCAACAACCACTGAAGGGACCAAAGAAATATGGTTGTTGACTGGAGTTGGTTGTTAGATAAAACTGCTCCCGACAAGTTGGTTGGTTGGTGAAAAAAAAAAAATAATACGGTTTGTATGATATACACCTATCAGTTAGTTCCCAGGATATATACATCTATAAGAGATGCACGCAGTTTTTAATACCTGTGCTGTTATGTAAACAAACTTCAAGAAACCATTGTTTAACAATCAGAGCTGAGTTTGTCGAACAATCAAACATGGTTTGTTTTGTAGTTTAGCAGTATGTCAAAATTCTCACTGATAATCATTTGGAATGGTGCACATTGTTATTATATGCTTGACTGATATTTACTTATACATGGAAAAGAACTTAAATTCTCCAAGTCAAGGGCAACTGTGCCCACATAATTCAGCATATAAAATGGCTACTAGCTGCTGTCAATAGATTTTGGTTGGTATGGGCAGGTTGAATGCCCCTTAGGGACTGTAAAAAGTGGTTGCTGGTTGGGGTAAACAGTTGGTTGTTTGAAAGAGGACCATTACTATGTAAAATAGGACGGGACTGTCTCAATGTGGTTGTTGACAGGAGTTGGTTGGTTGATAGAGTTGGTTGAATGGACAGGTTTGACCGTATATATATATATATTATTAGATAGATATGTTAATTATACAAATAGGTGCTAATCTGCGTAATTGATGAAAAATGCAATCCTTGATACTTGCTATGTTTTTAAGTTCTTAAAAGATGAATATTATCAAACATCAAAAATGCAAATTAGGTCAGCAACTGTGAATATTGTAGAAAAGCTTCCATTGCTAACTCATAGTTTCGATCGCGGTCGACAGAGAATTGGGCATTTGTATAGAGAAATAAGGACCTTATATGATGAATGAGGAACCTTATCAGCCTTAAAAGCTACTGTAAATACAGAAACATTCGGGATGGTTTTATGTTCGCGGTTTTCGTGGTGGCCACTTCACCGCGAACTCAAAACCACTGCGGACATTTTCCTTCTGTCTTCTACTTGCGTCGCCTTTGGCTCCACCTTTTTGTTACATGTACGTACTATACACTGTAACAGTGTTGTAATGATGAACTATTTGAGGTACTTGCTACTTGACACATATTATCCATGTTATGTACTGTACTACACCGTGATAGAAATGTGGTATCCAGAGGGTTGGATCAGTGACAGTTGATCACACCAGCACTGTCAAAGTCAAAAGCGGGCTGCTCTATCCGTTAGTAGAGTTCTGTCCCTTACAGAGTAACCAGTAAGTGGTTTCCGACTGTCTGTTCGTAGAGGCGCCCTGTCACAGTATGCTACTATAGTACAGTACTACAAATGCATTAAAGTTCGCGGGATGGCGATACCAAGAACTCAAAACCACCACGAACACTCCATTTTTCCGCAAACGCAACGCGAAATTTAAAAAAAAATGTCTGCAAATGTACATGCATTTTCTGCATCATTTTAAAGATATGGGTTCGTAGAACTCTACATGCTCGTACGATATCATTGATTGGAAGCGCTGGCAAAGATATTTTACCGGAGGAATCAATACGTAGTGTAATGTTAATATGAAATTAGATCACCGAGAAGGAATGCTTTTGTACAGTATTATTGCAAGCTCCGGCAAAACCTATTACTTGCCAGAAAAACGCCTAGTTATATTTATGTTTGTATGAATCTAGAGCACCGCAAATGAATGCTTGTTTTTTTACAATATTATTGCAAGCGCTGCCAAAATTATGTTTGCCAGAGGACTGACTACTTAATATCATGTTTATATGAATTTAGAGCAACAGAAAGAAAGGCTTTTTTGTAAAATATTATTCCAAACACTGACAAAACTATTGTTTACCAAGACTTGAAATGGTTACTTAGTGTTATGACGATGAAGGTTTGACATCCTGGTAATACGATAAGACAAATAGCAGTTACTCAAGTGACTGAATATGATTTTGGAAACTGTCAGACGTTTTATATTGTATCCATTAGTTTTCGTGTGACACTGAAAATAATGGTAGAAACTCGTTTTTATACCCTAAAAGTATGAAATCAAATGCAAAACAGCTGAAGACAATTTCAGATTGTCAAATAGTAAAAAAAAACACAGTCAATTTGAAGAGAGTTTTTTTTTATTTATCAATAGGAGACAAGGGTACTATAAAATAAGGTCAAAGTTGATGCAAATGAGTCAATTAGCTCCTGTTGTTTCTCTTACAGCAGCTAACGTTTACTCTCTGGGCTGAGAGCATCCAATTATGTACATCAACTTTGTCTTGACCTTGATAAACGTATGCTCCCTAAAAACTTAAATGCGCGACAAATATATATGTGTGCACATCAATATCTTATCACTTTCCTTCTGTCCACCGGACAAAAAAGCATGCCTCACGTCTGCGACATTTGTGATCGGGAATTTGATCGTGCGTTCAACCTCGATCGTCATCTGGAAAGAAAACACCGAGACAAGTCAGGTGTTGCCTCGGGAGAAGTCGTCGTTGATGCCGAGACGGGGTCTTACCGGGAACGCGATGTTTTTGACGACTCCGACGTGCCATCTGACCACGACACGGACACGGTTGGTTCCGAAGATTCGATGGCGTCACAAGATGAAGAAAGCGTCTCAGACGTCAAATCTGTGATGGGCTCCGAGCAGGGAGACTCCACAGAAGAAACCGACAGCGACCAAAGTGATTCCGAGAGTGATACAAGGACAGATGTGTCCTCCGGGACGGTTTCATCTGATGAAAGTGAACGCACTGGCTACGACAGCGGCTACCACAGCGGTGACGAGGAGGAGTGGACACTCTATCGAGACTGGTCCATCGCACTACCTCACCAGCCAGGCGATGTTCCTCAAAGTGTCATCAAACAGACGAAGCGTGCTGGCAAAAAGTTTTATCTAATAGAGTTCGATGCGTTGCCTCGTTACAGTTATGAGATCGAATACGGCAAGAAGTGGGTCTCAGAACAGACACTGATGAAAAAAATATGGTTACCTCGTCCTGAAGTAATGTGAGGTCGCCATATCGTTTGCAGTACAACTTTTCTTTCCTGATGTGATACCATGTTTCACATATAGGACGAAATATACGTTGGTTATGAATTCCTTGATATATTTTTTATACACATCAAGTGATAGGATCACCGTACACTACTGTCTTTTGTGTTGTTGTGTTGATATATGCCTACATAACAGGCACGTACAGGGCAAATACGTATGCGTTACTTAACACCAACATACTTACTCACTTACTCCGGAGCATACTCCGGAGCAGTTTTTTTTTACTCCGGAGCAGTGTTTTTACTCCGCAGCAACACGTATAGTTACTTCAAAGCAATGATTCACTGCATGTACATATAAATGGTATATGTTTGTACGTACATGACAAATATACATACTTACAACAAATATACTTACTCATTTACTCCGGAGCATACTCCGGAGCAATATTTTTACTCCGAAGCAGTGTTTTTACTCCGGAGCAGTGTTTTTACTCCGGAGCACCACGTATAGTTACTCCAAAGCAATGTTTCACTGCATGTACATATAGATGGTATGTGTTTGTACGTACATGACAAATATACATACTTACAACAAATATACTTACTTACAACAAATATACTTACTCACTTACTCCGGAGCATACTCCGGAGCAGTATTTTTTTACTCCGGAGCATTGTTTTTACTCCGGAGCAACACGTATAGTTACTCCGAAGCATTCATTCACTGCCAGTACATATAGATGGTATATATTCATACGTAAAACTAACCTATACGATAAAACTAGATAAACTAGAGTTCGGCGACCTCATACCTCCATGAATATTTAGAGCTTTGAATTTGTTAATTTCATGCAAATGACTTAACATTACCATGATTTATGCATGGTGTTGTTCATCATTGAATAATGTACAGTACACATGTCACAAGTAAAATTCCCAATTCAAATCATTAATCATTAAGTTGTTTTGCAATTTCTGCATAAATTATGCAAATAAGTTCCTCATTTGCATATTTGATATCTGCATATGTTTCACCGATTATAATTAACAAGTGTTACATTTTTCGAAGTCCAGTTATTGCAAACAATGGAATTATATAATTTCCTCATTCATTGAGTAAATTAAGTCCTTATTTGCATAAAATGCATATCATTATGAACATCTTTGTCTAAGCTACCTGCATACCTAAAATGCAGGCAATCCGCCGTTCCTTTCTGTAGTTATCCTCTTTGGAGTGTCTTGACAAAAACGCCCCTGCAGTTCCACAATTAAATGTTAGGGGACTGAAACTTTATCATGACGCTAAAAGCTATCTACCATCCAAATGTCACGACCATATCACGTACGAGACAAGAGGTACATTGAAAAAACTGCTATGATAGAATATTCTCATTAATTATGCAAATTTACTCCTATTTTGCATAATTAGTATTTTATATTGTACAACATTGTCTAAGGTACCTACATACCAAAAATCATGAAAATCCGTTGTTCCCTTCTTGAGTTATCCTCGTCAGAAGTTTTTGACAAAAATACCCCTGCTATCCCAAAACTAGACGCTAGGGGGCCCAAACTTATGTCATTTTTTCCTGAGCACAAGAGCTATCTAATACTTAAAAATCTTGACCATACCTTGTTCAGAACACGGAGATAGCAAAACCGGAAGCTGAGCTGCAGTACCAAGGTCACACACCATGGGGCCCAAAATTGGCCTTGACCTTTGTCTTCCCAACCCCTATTCACATACCAAATATCATCGTAGTCCATGAATAGGTTCTCAAGTTATGATGTTCACAAATATGCGGACACACAGACACACACACACACACACACACACACACACACACACACACACACACACACAGACAGACAGACACACTCAAAACTATACCTCCATTTTTTCATGGAGGTAATAAAGAAAAAAGGAAGGCCTCCCGGCGTTTAGCCTTACGACCAGGGCAAGTAAGGTCATGTCTCACGAGAGGGGGTGGGGGTGTTAGGGGGTGGGGTGTAAGAATTTCCTCGGTAGGTAAGAAGGTCGACCTGAGCCTTGGTTCAACAAAAAAATAGATAAAAAAAGATAAAGGTAAGGTATACCTTACAACAAGGCCAAATATGGGCATGTCTCTCACGATTGGAGGGGGGTCATTAGAGGGGGGGGGTCATGGGGGTTGTCATAGTTACCTTGGTGGGTCAAAAGGTCGACTTGACCCCTGTTTCACCCCTACCCAGAGCTCAGAAAATATCCCTAGACTAGGCCGTCAGACGATGACCTCTGACCTGCTCCACCTTGCTCCAGAATAATAATAGTCAGCGTGTCCCTACTATACTACTGATATTTCTAGAAAGGAAAAATACCAGATTGTCATTTATTTGAAATGCACTACACAGCTTGGTTTAGAAGGTGGGAGGGGGCTGTATCTGTTTATCAGTGTCACTGTTTGCATCAGAACTTGCCAAACAACTTTGTCCACTTAACTGGACTAATTCAGGAAATGGCTCCTGAAGACAAAAACTTGTGTCTTGTGTAATTCGTGGGATCTGTCGCTTTTTTCAACTCATGGCATAGAAATTGGACACAGTGCGAGGTAAACATAGTATACTACTGTGAGTGCGTTTTATGGTCTTCAAGGTAAGACAGATTTAAGGCCTATTTGTGTTGTAACTTTTGGTGTTGAATATGATTTGAGACATTGGGGAGATCAGATCGCCATTATGATTACAGGAGAAGGGTTCAAAGTGTTTAAGTATATCTTCGTTTCATTCTAGCCCGTTGCTGCCCACATCATGTACTCTTTGATAGCAACTGTCATAGTTTTCAGATCAAAACCATGAAAGTTTTTGTATTTTCCTCAGGTGGAAGCCCCTGTCACAAATTCAGGGCATTACCCAACGATTAGACAATGTTCCTCAAACAACCCCTATTGACGTTAGTATTGTGTATAGTAGCGTGCAATGCACCCTGTCTAGCTTCATTTGGCTCCGTAGCTGTATTAAAGAACGTGAATATGAAAAATTAATTATAAAGACTGTTAGGTAATCTCGCCGACCAATACCAAAACAAAGATGACCTTGCTCAGTTCTAAACACACAACCAGGGTCTGAAAAAGCTCGGGGGCATAATCAGCTAGCTATGTGTGGCATGGAGTAAAAGGTTTACGGTTGAGACCACATTGTGAACACCACAATAACAAGAGTTCCGAGACCTCTTGTCTCCACGAAATATTCTGACTATGCAAATGACATGTCTACATAATGTATGCTTGGTTTTATACACATTTAACTAACTTACACTATGCCTAATCATTTACTGTACCACTTAGAAATAGACTCATCTACATAACCGGTAATCTATTAAACACGTATTTCAGTACTATAATGGAAAAAACTGCAAGCAGGGATTTTTCTCATTAAATAAGCAAATTTATTTAGATTAAGAGTCAACTTCCACTTCATTATGTATATCTCAGTCTATGATACCTACATAGTAAATATCATGAATATCCGTCGTTTGTTCAGTTATTGTCGTTGGCAAAGTTTGACAAAAAATACCCCTGCAGTTCCAAGCAAGCTCCCAGGGGCCAAGCATATATAACCACTTCCTTACATTGCAGGTTATCCGTCACCGAAAAGTCAACATAATATATTATCCGGGTCAAAAGATAAAATTAACAAAAATTGTGCTGCAGTAGCAAGGTCAACACTCAGGGGCCCAAAGTTGACCTTAACATTTATTTTCCCAACATCTATCTACGTGATAAATATGATCGTGTCCATCCAGAGGTACTTGAGTTATGCTGACTAGAAAAATCCGGAAACAAAGACTTAGCCACAGCCACGCAGATATATGACATATAAGGCTGCATGACAAATATCTTTGTATCCCATATCCTTTTGTCAACAGCTGGATATGATGGCGTGCAGGTTGGCGTCTTGTCTGGTGCAATATGCGCATGTGCTCGCAGTCGTCATCAGTGTGGTGTCTGCCCAGTCCTGTGCAACTCAATGCCGATGTGAAGGTATATTGCAAAATACAAAGAAACTACTAGTTGGCATTCTTGATACAAATCTGCAATAAGATTGCAATGTGAACTGATTTCGTAAGTGTTGTCTGTTTTGTTCCAAGTTGGCATTTCAATATCTTCTACTATCTCTAAACGTAGTATTATGCAAACGTTTGGGGATGCTTTACTGTCATCCTCCGTCTACAGGTAGGTTTTCTAACGTCGAAATCTGTGTAGATTTCTTTACCAATTAGCATAATAATATACAGTATTGTGATGAAATTTGTCTGGATTACATGAGTAGAATCTGAGCCGACTCAGCAACTAAGAGTCCACTCCAAAACACGTGTGTACATCCAGTCATAGTGTGTCGTGCTGAATATATTAACCGTGCAATTAAATTGAACCCAAGGTACCACCATGGACTGCAGTCACGGGGCTCTTTCAGGATTCCCAACAGATCTACTCGTACCGTCTTCAACAAAAATCCTAGTGATGAGCGACAATCTGATAACAAGAGTTCCTCCAACTCCCGCCATTCCAAACCTGTTGGAACTGAACCTGGAAGATAACTTCATCACTGAACTTACACATACTTCTTCCCGTTTGCGACCAAATCTTCAGATCCTTCGTCTTGGAGGCAATAAGATCATTAATGTCGCCAATTCTGCTTTCGATGGACTGTCCCAACTCGTGAAACTGTATCTGAATCGTAACAACATCGAAACTATAGAAGCATTTGGAAGTTTGTCTGGTCCAAGTAGTTTGGAGCTGCTGGACTTTCAGAAAAACAAACTCACGTCTATATCGATCGGCACGTTCACAGGGATCCCGCTGCTTACGGAACAACATCTCAAAGATAGAAGATGGGAGCTTTGGTCATCTTAAGAAGTTACGTGTCCTGTATCTGAATTCCAACCAAATCCTTCAGCTGACCAACGCGACATTCTTTGGTATGTCCTCCTTAAACCGTCTAACTTTGAGTAACAACAAGATACTGAATCTGCCAGATATGGCCTTCAAAGGAGCCGGATCGCTGGAGTATCTGGACCTGACATCTAACAGCATCTCTACAATCACTCAGGCAGCATTCTCTGGGTTGTTGAATCTTACTGCTCTGTCTCTTAACAAAAATAATATCAGCTCTATTGAGGATGGCGCGTTTCGAGATCTTGTCAAACTACACTCTTTGGCCGTGTGGGACAATAATCTGCATGACATCTCAGCGTCAACTTTCCTAGGACTTGCTCCTGAAGATAGAACAGACAATACTGGGCTGGAGGTGAGCATTCAACATTTCCGTATGATTGAATGTCTTGTATATAATTATATGGAAAAGCTTCGATGTA
This sequence comes from Branchiostoma floridae, assembly GCF_000003815.2. Classification (NCBI taxonomy): domain Eukaryota; kingdom Metazoa; phylum Chordata; class Leptocardii; order Amphioxiformes; family Branchiostomatidae; genus Branchiostoma; species Branchiostoma floridae. The sequence goes on from NC_049986.1 coordinate 3,230,540, forward strand.
TTGAATGTAGCTTTAGATACCCCCCCCCCACCCTGTATGTTATTTGACAAAGTTTTACTACAACGTAAAAAGGTAAAAGATACAGTCTAGGTATAGGATATAGTGGTTATTTACAAGTAAACACTTACCGTACTCTCGTCTCTTAAAGGTGTTGTACCTCGCTGGCAATCGTCTCACAACCATCACGAAGAATGATTTTGCCAGGCTCACAAAACTGACGTTTTTGACGCTTTTCGTAAGTTGAACGTACTACAATTTCTTCTATCCCAGTAGAACAATGAAAAGCATACATTGCTATGACGTATACCTAAAATACAACACGATGCATTCCGTATCACCTGAGGTGCAAACTTGACCGCGGGTCGGTTCGACGCCCGAAGGCCGGAGATTGAACCGACCCACGGGAAGGCTGAGATCGAGGGTGATGCGTAATGTAAGGTGTTGCATTTACCATGTCGTACCCTGCCGTAACAACAACATTGCGAATATCCGAAAATCGGCATCAAATTTTTTGACAGCGAAAAACCCGAATTGCGTTCGAATTATGCCATGGAAGCACCCATTCGAACGCTATCCCGGGCCAGGTATAACAAGAGAAAATAATTACAAATTCTTGAAGTTATATTTCTGCTTTCAAGAAGAGTAATATTTTCTCAGCTCAGTTTTTCTATGTGGTTAAGCGTTGTAAATGTAGTTTGTAATGCTTTCCGTGGTTGTTAGGACATTGACACACCCATACCAAAGCTGATCTTGTTGTTAAGACACGATGAGACAGAATATAGCATAGTTAGTATCAATTATTAATAACATGCATTGTAAAAAGGCACTGTTAAATGGAAGTTGACCTTTATTCATATATTTACCTCAATATTGAATTAATGTTAACATATTCATCGCGCACTACTATTACCGACGTTTTGGCCTGTGAACTGTAAAGACTATATGAAATATTAAATGCCAAATATGCTAATAGCTTATTACCTTTTGCAACTCATAAACAGCGCAACGATATTACAAGTGAGGGACTCGAAGATGGTTCATTTGCCAATCTTGGGAACCTTGTCTATCTAAGTCTTTACGCCAACTCTCTGACCAACATTTCTGCAGCCACATTTGAAGGTACATAGCTTAAACATCATTCATTAGGTTCATAACAAGCAGTATTTATCCTCGGCGACGATGATGTAGCATAGCATAACTCACTTTAAGTTCAGAGACATTTATGAAAATATGGGGGTAAAGTATAAGTCAGTTATTATTAATTAGTTGCACAACGGATAACTGCACATTTTTGTTAATTTCATGGAACCCTAAAGTCCAGTAGGCATGCGGCCAACCTGAATAACTTCGCCTTGTTGCTTCATCCGGATAATTGCATAAGAGTGCTGACAGATGGGGAGTGCAATTGAACGACTTCTACTGTATCACAAATTGAATCACTTGTTGCGTCATTATAATAAGGCTTCGACGTCCATGCAATAAGATACGCAAGTAAGTAGTCAAGCAACAGGATAGATAAGTAAAAGGTAATACGTTTCAGATAGCATCCACTACCTATGTCACCACGTAGACCCTGAACTTTGTCTTGCCAAGTCAAGACCTTCCCACAATCTATCACCTGAGCCTCTTGAGTTCTGTTGGCCTGAGTACACGTGTTAGGTATGATTTTTCCAAGTTACCTTTCAGAAATGACTTACAACTTAGATTTTCCATTTTTTCAGGTATCCATAGATATTACAATCAGTTCACGCGGGATAACCTTTGACCGCAATCATCTCTTGCATCAGCCTTGAAAACGACTGGTCCTACCAGTTTGCAACATTACAATTACAAGATTGACGTTTTGGTGCTGTTTGTTTCAAAAGAGTATGTGAAACCCGGCCAGAACTATACTAATCTTTCGGCCTGAATAAAGGGGCTCTCCCGGGCATTTCACGGGCTGTTTTGGGATACTTTCGGGCGTGACACCAACGCGACCCTTGGGTATCTCTGCGGGTACCGAGGTATGTTTTAGGCACGACTGCACTGGGCACCGGGGCAAATCTGTGGCTTCGGGCCCGGTCGGTGCTACACCCTCTCTCTAGCCTTACGGGCACCCGTGTAAATATGACGGCAGCATTTTAGGGACCGCTCATTATTATTCTTGTTGAGGGCAAGAGTGTACATTCTCTCATATTGGGTCTCTTTAACCTCTCTGTCCAGTGTATCAGTAGAATTGACTTTGTCTAATTTTGTTTGCTTTGTGATTTTGGACTGTGTAACATTTGCCTTCATTCATTAACACACCGATTCAAGTCTCAACCATTGACGAAAGGTAGCGGATGCTACCTGAAACATCTTAAATCTATCCTGTTGCAAGGCTAGCTGTTCTCTTGCTGACCGGATGCCAGTTATCATCTTTATTGCACAGACGTTGTTTTACGTCTGTCACCTTCCACAGGGCAATTCTTCCTGCTTTACATTGTACTAAAATACGTGTGTCGCTGCGCACAGATGCAGTCAGGAACTCAAAGTACTTTGCGTTTCTGATCGCATCTGTAGGCAGCGACACCTATGATATCAATATTTGTTATATAGGTCTTGGCAAAACAAAGATCAAGGTCTTTGTTGATCCTACCTAGCGGTTATCATTGGTAATACAGAAGAACCACCTGTTTCTGTATCCTATTTTCGACATGCTGTGGTCGTATTTTCATAGGGTTGGTGTCTCTGGAGTCATTGGGTCTTGGAAACAACCAGATTCAAAACTACCCTCCATTTGTTTTTGCCAACATGCCATCTCTAACAACCATCAACCTATCCAGGTATGTATATATTTATCAGTTATTCCATAGACAATGTCAAATGTTCAGAAAGACTACATGTTCCTTAGACAATCATCAGGCATATACATTAACCATTTAAAAAAACCATTTAAGTACTCGCCACGTTGTCGAATTCCCTCGCAAAGCAAAATACTTAGTGTGGACTTTGTTATGACTGTTCATTTATTTTAGGGCACATATTAGCATAACTCAATGTCACATCATCGAAACCAGAAAGAAAAAAAAACGAAAGAAATAACACTTGAAAATTGTGCTTTTATGTGCATTAGCCATAGATCCTTTGGTTTCACCTTGCATCCTAATACGTTCGGCAACCTAGCGGCACTCCGTCATCTGAATATTGCTAATGTAGTGAGCGTCTCGCCGGGTATGATTTTATAATTTATTTTTATTTTTTATTTGTCTGTAAAAAAACCTTTTCGGGCTTTTAACATGTATCAGTCTCTCTTTCTTTCTCTCCCCCCTCTCTCTATGCACACACACACACACGCACACACACTCACACACACACACACACACACATATATATATATATGTGTGTGTGTGAGTGTGTGTTTGTGTGTATTCTATCTCTCTTTCTAACGTTATAACAAATTATATACATATTTATAACTACAGGAAAACTAATGCGAAAATTATCTACGTTAACGTTGTACTTAGCCAAATTAGGAAATTGTTTCTTGTTTCAAGTTTAAATGTATATTTTTTATTGGAGTATCCTGTGTTGTCTTTTTGCAGTATGGTTATGCTTTATACCTACGATAAGTTAATGTTTTCTACCTTTAGGTGTGTTTCGACACCTTCCTTGTCTCCAAACAGTATGGATGGGGGGCAGACTTACCTGCGATTGTGATATACTTGATCTAGCGACATGGCTGAATAGAACAGGTACATATGCATCACTTGAACTACAATTGACGTATATTCTAATTGATTTTACAAAAGCTTTCAGATGATTATGATTTCCCGACATCTTTCATATGAAAATGTTACGGTGTCATCGTGGACACAGGTTCGGTTACTGGTTCGACTGTCAAATCCTAGCTAGATTTGTGGCCTTACAAATCTAAGTCAAGCGTAAGTGGGTGGATGAATGTCAATTCAAAACAGTTGACGCTGTGGAATTAAGGAATGAATTGGGCTTCCCCTTGCCAAAGACAGGCCCCTTACTCGTCTTCATTAGTTCTATTGGCGACCCTATTCAGGCTCAAAAATAGATACATTTACCTTTAACTAAGCATAATTCCTACCGTTTCTTTTGTATATAGCCGTGACTGCTCGACCGCATGCTCTCACGTCAGAGCCTGTAAAATGCTACAATCCAAGTCACCTGAGGAATGTGCCTCTCATAGACCTACGAGAGGAAGACTTGCGAATGACGTGCCCAGCGACAACAGAACCACCATCAACACAATCTACTGATCAGATCTGGTAGGTTTTCAAACTGATGAGTCTTTATGCGTCCTTTATTGCCTTTGCCAAAAAGGCTATGGAATTGGTTGCATCGTTTAAATGAAAATATTACCATTGAAAGCTTTGAAGTTTAGACTATTCCGTTCAAATCCGTTAATATGCCACTGATCTGTGCCCTTGGGGAAGGCATATTTTACACGACTTTCTTTGCTTCACTCAGGTAGAAATAAGTACCTAGCTTCCGTTATTAGAGCCATCCCAAGAATAGGAATTTAAATGAACGACCTATGTTTGAGACACACGCTGAACTCGCTTAAGAACCCAACAAACTTCACGATAAAGTATAGGATCCCCTTGGTGTAAGTGGTTCAAATCCTACAGTCCTATGATGCTATCTGTCGCATTGAGGTCACCTGTTTTAGCGCCGAATGACAGCCACTCCATACCATTGTGATTTAGCCCCGCCTATTATAAGCTCCTCTCAATTCAGCCTGCTCAGAGAGAGTAGTCTGCCCAGTCAATAAGACAGTATCTTAATTGGTAAATACTATGAATACTAATTTGTCTGCCATGATTGTTGTCTTTCTCTCTTATCACATGTGATGCTTCATCTTTTGTACAGCCCAACAACCTCTCCTACAACTGAAGTTATGACGTCTTCTCGTCTTGTCACAACTCCGAGGCCAACACCACCACTTCCCTCGTCCTTTAGAACAGCACAACCAGGAACCTGCCCCGGTCCACAGGACGTCACCATCCAAAACGTACAGGACTCTCGTACCGACATTCAGTGGTCTCACGGAGGTAAAGCCGTTAGTACGGACCTGACAGGATTCGTCATTCAGTACCAAATCTTTGGTCACCAGTCGTGGATGACAACACAAGAGATTCACTCGCGTGGCCGGCAGTACACCATATTGGATCTTCTTCCCGACACGCCTTACAAAGCCTGTGTTGCTGTTCTCTGCAAGGATGAGCTGGTACAACCAGGACTGGACCACTGTGTGGACTTTACAACCGGATCAGCATCTCTATCTCAGGCAACAGTAGGCTTAGCCGTTGGCATCCCCTCGTTGGTCATCATCCTAGGCCTTTTGGCAGCAATCTGGAAAATGAGAGGACGTTCCTCTTCGGAACATAACGCCGGTTACACAGCTGAATGCCCTCATCGTCAGGTAATAACAAAATTTTGTTTGCAATTCAATGAATGTGATTTGTTTTCTGTGCATAACATACATGCTATTACTGTCTCGCCCACTATGAAGACCCTCCCCTTAAAGTTTGTGGCCTCATTGAGAATGATTTTCGAAATGAGAATGAAAGAAATTTTTTTTTCAAATTTGACCTTACATGGATATGAATAAACAGGGTTGAAATGTCTGCAATAATGGGGTTCACGATTCTGCGTAAACATTCGAAGGGTCAAAGGTGAAGACTCTATACACATCCTACCAGCCTCCGTCTGCATTGGCCAGACATGTTCTGTTCATGTCACAGGGGCCCTAAACCTTTGACCATGCGCAATTAGAATAGTGAATCTCCCTATTCTCTTCACTTAGAGGGCATGTTCTCATTCACATTACTAACGAGTTTCTATCTACAGGAAGCGGATCCAAGGGTGCAGTTGGTAGTACTAGTAGTGAAGGTTCAGACATGTGTTTGTTAATTTATTCAAGGGCCCTCATCTTTAACCTTGTGTATGCATAATTAGAATAGAGGCCATCTTCTCATATGCATGGCTAACGAGGTTCCGTCTTGACCTATAGGAAGCGGATCAAAGCAGGGCTGACTGTGCAGTTGTTCATCGAGAGAATGAGTACCAAAACTCAGCGTTCCCAAGAGAGTCCGCAACAGGCAGTATCACCAGCTCGTATCTGGACTTGGGCAGAGCTGCGGACATGCTGAACTCAACAGGTTCGTAATGAAACTATGGTGTTGTTTATTTGTCCGCTTGTTTAGTCTTTTTGTCTGTTTGTTAAGTCTTTATTGATCGAATAGAAAAATGCATCATTATATTCTCAACTAATACGATAACATAAATGCATAACCTCAGACAAGCAGATTATGTTTTTTTTTGCAGTTTTGTGCATTTGTTTACAGTTTAGTTTTTTTTTTCTAAGGAAAAATCCATCTGATATATATGTAACATGGGTACGCGTGGCGAAAAAGGTTCGTTTATGTTGACCCTAGCGGTTCCCCATGGTACTGCAGCAGAACTACTGTTTTTAATATCTCGTGTTCTGGGCATGTTCCAGTTTTGACTTGGGGTGGTGGATAGCTTTTGTTTAATATACTTTTTCTATACTTTGTTATAGGTGCTGGGGCAGATAATGGTCACTATGCACCCGCTCCTGCTCCGCGTCCGGACACAAGCATCCCCTTAAGCTCAGTCAAGAACCCCGTCTACACCCCTGACAACATGGACGACAACATCTACACTACGGTCGACGATGCGCTTGACCACGGAGCAACTGCGGATACGTCAGAGGATGACGTTTACATCCATGTCACCGGTTAATCATGGCCATTGTTGATGTTAAGGCCATGTTGATTTGATAATATGAATGACACCATCCGTGAACCCCATGTACCTTTGACCAGTTGATGACGTCACACTTCCGTTCAGGATACGTGACTTTGGCTTCGGATCATTTCATCTTGAGAAACGTTGGATGACTGACCGAAAACTTGATAGTAAGAGCTTTCTTTGTTTGAAGATAACGCTTTATAATGTTGATTATGTTAAATACTATCATAGATATCCGGTTATGCAAGCGGCCATTGATGATTAGAAAAAAAGTGTACAGCTGTTAGCATTACTTTTGTACATGGGCAAAGGACACAAAACAGTCTATACTTGTTTAACATTTAAGTAGAGAATATATTACTGGGACCTTTTCTAGTTGAAATTCCTTTTTTCTTAAAAAATACCCCTGGGTGTTAGGGCAATTGTTCGAATATACATATGTTTTAGGTATAAGGACAAAGTATTATGTCAAGAAGGCGCAAATATGCATTGATTGCTCAAGTCAATGGATGCAAGCAATTTTTATATGCCGGGAAATGTTCTTATAATCTTATCAAAGTAGGCATGTATAAGGTAGTTCAAGATATGTGTGCATGCACAGTGTTATGCATTGTGTATAGTATGTCAAATCTTATTTTCTCTATTATATCAGATCCCGCAGGTTATTCTTTATGTATTCCCAGTGGCCTTTAACTTTGACTTATTATCCAGGATTCGTCATATTGTACTTGCGTACATCAAACGGTGAGGCAACTTCCGTTAATATATTTATTTGTGACAATACCTTTGGGACCGCATTCATAACATTGCAACAGCGACACCTAGCGGCAGTGCGAGGTAGAACAAGTGATCGTTGAGTTTTAAAGTGTGTTTCTCACCGGTGAATACTGTATGCACGGTTATGATGATGAAGGCGTGTTTTGATTTATCTAGTTATTCTTATAGGTATATCACTGAGTTCTTTGTATTGTAATTTTTGCTTTTTTCCCCGTAGCTTATGTATATGTGTATATGTAGTATACAAATGTAAGGAAATACACGTTAAATGTATCCTTTTATTCAACATATCAACACCACATTAAAAATTGTTATCGTGAATAAGAGTAACAAAAGTAGAATAGAAATGTATTACAGAACTTCCAATCTATATCTTGTCAAGAACGCTTATATTGTCATTGGTTACACATTTTATGTCAAAACAGTAATTTTAATGTCATATCGATAAAGTTTGGCAAAATTACGAAAACCCAAGCCATTTGTACTATAATCATAGCTATGACTAGTACGTGTAAAACAGAGTCGGTGATACATGCATGTGTATAACACACATTGTAGCTTCGACTTAGGAATTTATCATACGTGTAATATGGTTAGTATAACCTTAGACTTAAAACACGTAAAATACAATGAGGTATACATCAGGGAAAATTGATAATAATTCCCTTATCTTAATCAGTATAACTGCTATCATAAGGAATTGTAGATTGAGCGCAACGTTATAATAGACTTTCAACGCTGGGTGTTATATATACATATTGTCGTCGTTATACTTGTAGCACCCTCTTATTTCAGGCTCGCCGATAAATAGTATATGTCAAGCAACTAGCCTGGTGTACATGTACTGATCTGCGATCCATCCCTTCGAGCTTCGTTAGCACTTGCCAGCCGTCAGCCATTGAAATGCTGTCCTCCTATTGCTGGATGAAATTAAGCAGCCAATCACATCTCCTCTTGACCGCAGGCGACGACGTGAGTAGTATAGTAGGGACACGCTGCGATGATTATTCTGGAGCAAGATGGAGCAGGTCAGAGGTCATCGTCTGCCGGCCTAGTCTAGGGGTATTTGCTGAGCTCTGGTCGGGGTGAAAGAGGGGTCAAGTCGACCTTTTGACCCACCAAGGCAACAAGACAAGACCCCCCGCCCTG
>NC_049986.1:3240678-3246639 GCF_000003815.2 Branchiostoma floridae
ACTAGGGGAAACTCCGATCCAAACTCGAATGATGCTAAGATATAGGAAACAGACTGCGATCGGGATCTGTCCTAGGACAATCGGCGATTCTACTAGTACAGATTGCGATCGGGATCTCTCCTAGGGGAAACTCCGATCCGATCTCAAATGAAGCTAAGATGTAGGAAAACAGCAATAATTTTTTTTATAAACAATGATTTTATTGAGTATTATTTACATGCAAACTTACTAACTCATTACCAACTACACACAAGCCTACTTGTGTCACTTTTACAATTATGTTAACTTCACCGAAATCAAGGAGGTTATATCACAGCCTTGTGATATAACCTCCTTGCCGAAATTGATCATTTTTCAGTTGTTATTGTTCTTCCAAAGTTGTGAAATGATTCTATGTCAATGTTTACTACACTGAAGTCTGACTATTGAAATGTACTACAATATGTGTGAAATTGTGAGTAATATCTTGATCTGCTTGATCTTTTGACACCTGTTTGACGACTTTACAGTTGTTATTGTTCTTCTAAAGCTGTGAAATTTGCATATATTGACACATTGTTTGATCACCTGTTGGTGTCTTTCACATATTATAAGATTTTTGCCACTAATTTATAAGAAATTACTTCATCAGAAAACATACTCATTACCATGAAAGTGATGCTATATACTATAGTGTACCTTGAGTAAAGTTGCAGAAGTGACTCTAGTGTGGTGAAGTTAACATTGTAAAAGCGACACAAGTAGGCTTGGGTGTAGTTGGTTATGAGTTAGTAGGTTTGCATTTTAAATAATACTCAACAAAATCATTGTTTATAAAAAAAAAATTATTGCTGTTTCCTACATCTTAGCTTCATTTGAGTTTGGATCGGAGTTTCCCCTAGGAGAGAGCCCGATCGTAATATGTACTAGTAGAATCGGCGACTCTACTAGTACATATTGCAATCGGGATCTCTCCTAGGAGAAACTCCGATCGCGATCTCTCCTAGGAGAAGCGGCGATTCTACTGGATCGTGATCTCTACTGTGACATATGCATTGTACAAGTACGGGTACAGTCAAACCTGTCTATAGCGGCCACTCAAGGGACCGGACAAATTTGGCCACTATAGACAGGTGGCCTCTGTATAGAGGTGGTAACTTGTAGATAAAATACCCAAGGGACCGACAAAAAGTGGCCACTATGGACAGGTGGCCCCTCTGTAATGGTGGCCCCTAATACAGGTTTGACTGTATACTGATAAACTGAACAAAGAAGTACAATGTTTACTACACATTCTTTAATACATTACGACTTTTCAAAGCTTCCATCTGTTAACAGAGTGTGAAATACAGAAAGTCTGTTGTGAATGTCTTCAGTCAGATTGAACATTTTATATCCCATGCCAGCGGCCGAAACCCTCAAAAGGCCGCAGGTTGTTGCAGGGTTGGTCTGGTTACCGGAAACACAGAACTTTTTTCCTATCTCGAGCTCCGTACGCCCGACTTCATAGAAAAAGCCTCAGCCATTTAATGCCGACCGGGACCAGAAAAGATATGAAACGTGATTATATTTCAGCCATACATAGTATGGTGAAATATATTGTATTCGTAATGTTTCTTTCTTTCTTTCTTTCTTTCTTTCTCCTGTCAAATCTTCAAAGTGATTCATCTCCGCCATTCCTAGACCGAATGACCTGAAATTTGGCACAAGGGTAGAGTGGGCCATTACCAAAATGTGCTTTTTTCATTTTTTTCATATCTGCTCTTTAAATGATTTTATTAAGGTTTTATTGCAACTTTTGGACCAAAACTGTATAATTTGGCCCCCTGTACCATGGTATTACATCCAAATGACCTGAAATTTGGGGCAGAGGTGCCCTAGATACTTATTCAAAGGATCCATGTATAATATATGGTATTAATTACTTCAAAATGGCTCTATAAGGAGGTTTTTGTGGGAGAGTTTTGGATATGTGAGGTTGAGGTGCCGAGGTCAACGACCTCTAGGTCATTCTGGTGTGTCAGGGCCACAGGTGTGCCAGGTAGATCCAATTATCTACCTACCTACCTAGTCCATAGACATCCAGGTGGTTGGGGGACAAGGTAAATGCAATTAATGACCAACCAATGAGCGAGCTGATTTTGCTGGAAGAGTCCATTGTTGGACAGGGGGTGTTTTTTAAAATTTACTTTTAGACTTTGGTGATAATGCCAATGCTCTTTTTAGCGGAAGTGTTTTTGCACTGAACCACTTGACATAAGACTACTACTGGGACAGCCCATTTTTGCACATAGGGGGGATTTTTTAAAAATTCAGTTTTGGACATGGGTGATGATTATGAATTCCATTTGTTGAATGGAAGTTGACCCCCACCTGAAGACTACACATGAGGAGGATTCGGCAGCCAATCAGCAAGCCTGGTGTTATCTGGAAGAGTCCATTCATGCACGGGGAACTTTATCAAAATTCAGTTTTGAACTGGGATGCTTATCATACAAAAGGCCATGTACTGTGAGTATTTCTAGACTTGTCTATTGTGCAATTTTAAACAGGGTGTGCTGGGAGATTCCATTCTTCAATGAAGGGGGTATTTTTTAAAATTCATTTTGTGGACTTTGGTGATTATGTCCATGTCCTATTTTAGCTGATGTATTTTTGGATCGCTCCACTTTACATAGAGGTATAACAGGAAGAGTCCATTCTTGCACAGAGGGTTTTTTTAAATATGGTTTTGGACGGCTGATGATTCAAAATTCCATTTCTTAGCGGAAGTGTTTTTGGAGTCGTCTATTTTACCTTTCTACATGGGGTGCACTAGAAGAGTCCATTATTGAAGGTTTTTTTGTAAGATTCATTTTTGCTCATAAGTGTGATTAGTAGTTAGAAGTCATTTTAAGCAGAAGTGTTCCATTTTTGCACATAGGTGATTTTGGAACAGTCTATTGTTACATGAGGAGGGAGATGGCTGAAATATGCTGTATTTGCTCTCAAGCAAATGTCGGCCTTTCTAGTTACGATTTTTATCTGTAAACTTGATATAACCTCCTTGCTAGCTTGATCCAAATAACACATGTTTTGTTTATGTATCCTGTAAGTTACTTGTGTTACGTACGTTTACAACAACATGTATTACTTGTGTTACTATCACTAGTGTTAGTAGCGTTATTTGTTATCTTATGCATACTTCGAGTTTTTCTGTAGACTGGGCCTCCTTGAAACGTTGATAGGGCCACAAATAAACATAATGATAATGACAATAACTCTATTGTACTGCCCGAAGCTGGTAAATTGCAAACAAAGTAAAACGTAGTATATAGAATTACAGATGCAAAATGAAATGTATAGATAAATCAAAAGTGAATTAACATATTTTCTAATTTTCTAAATCTATTTCTATTCTTATGTTGTTCACAATTGATCGAAAACCTGTTGTAGAAGTTCACAAGGGTCGCAGGTCTGTGTCTGCCTGGCGAATGGTTGTCAGGTCGGTTTCTAGCCGTGTTGTGAGCTTGAGGCTGAATCTGTGGGTACAACAAATATACATTACCTCAGTTAGTTATCGATTATTTGTTGACTCATACACACGATGTAACTGCGTGCCTAACAGTACCAGTGGAAACATCACTTCATCGCCGCCCGTCGTCGGGAACTTCTGCCCATTGAGACCGGTATTCCCTCGGGTCAGGTGAGATTACACACGGTTGTTTACAATGATACATTCAATATCCCATGACCATAATCGGTAAATGAAAACATACCGTCAACATTATGTCAGTCCATATTCCACGATCAAGGTCAATCCGTGGTCAACAGTCGTATTATGTGTTACAACTGCAGAAGCGAGTATCATTCTTTGTGAGCCCTCATTTAAGTCTGGTTTCAATGGAAACCCGAAGCAAGAGGAAAATTAGGTTGTTCAGGCTATGAATTGACAAGTATCCAGAAACATATTGCAAGAGTTGTTTTTCAATTGCAACCCCGCATTTTGTAACATCGCCCAGGCCCATCTGAAGTTTGCCCAATGGTTGTTAGCCATATCATATGTTACATCTGACTGTAATTCATCTGGAGGGCTGACGGCCGTGGTGTTATCAGAATATTGCTGGTGTATGATACAACTGTAGGCTGTTGGGAGCAAAGTCAATGTAAAGTTGAGAATACAATTTTTTTCGGGATTCAGAAAAATATCATCGGCAGAAACAAGAAACTTGCGTCGGGGTTTAGCTCCCCCAAATAACGTCCTATGGCACAAGTTAGCTGGAATCTTGGCATACATATAATTGCACACGGCGGAATTGTCTAAATTGACGTTTCTTCTAAGAACGTAATTAAATACACAGTGGAAATGCTGAAGGGTCTGAATAATTCCCCAAGAGTAATGAACGCTTCAAGACAAGCCTGACTTTAAGAACGTAACCTCACCACCAAACTCCTTAAAGACGCACTTCTGAGACGTCTCAGAACATTCCAAGAGCCCGTAACAGCCTGCGCAGTCGCTGAAGACCTCACAAGGACCATCCAAGATGTCTTCGCACTTCTGTAGATGAGAAAAGGAGACAGTCCTCATCTTAAATTCTTTCATGGTTTCATTAGAAGCAATACAAATGAATGCGATCAAGACAAACTCCCAGTTTGTTGCATACTCAATTGCAGGCGAAATTGTACACATGTGGATTTCACCCAAACTTTTCCAACTTTCTCATTTTGTTTCTCCCTTTCATGTTTGAATAAGTGGTGGATTTCTTAACGAAGAAACCATCTTTTCACCGGTTTGATCTTATCTTGCTCCACTTGGGATAACGTTATACCAAGACGTAAAGTTAACGCCGTGTCTCCAATATGGCGCCATCACGCTAGCTAAGCAATAAGCGGTTAGAAGTCCCGGTGTATCGCCTTCGCCTTGTGGATCATATTCCTTGATCCAGATGGTAGAGGTAACAGCCCCGCACGACATGACTGTGGTGCACTCTAACTGCATTTGCGTCAAGTTTGCGTCACTGTAGGTTCGTTCACTGCGTCACTGTTTTGTCACTTTGTTTTTATTATTCAGATATTGCGTAATACGTAAAAGTATGACTCAGAAGACCACAAAATACACAAAAAGGAAGAAAATTCGTTCTTTATCTCTGAAATTCGTTGATTATCTTTCGAACCCCACAATGACCCAAGCTTGACGCAAGTGCAGTGAGAATGCACCTAGCTTGAGTTACGTGGTGACATTTTCGGATTTAGTAAAATTTGCGTGAATGATTTTATTTTTACATTGATCCACCGTTGTGTAGCGTCAAAGTTTATCCGAGCTTTACGTCAAAAAGAAACCCATACTGACTTGAATATACGTACACGCAAGTGTGAATGATCCCTTAGGGCGATTTTACACTTAAGCATTTCGTATAGTCAGTTATGTATACCTTGCGTATTGACATCTTGTTGGGAAAAGTTTGCAGGAAAAAAAATTTTTTTTCACTTTTACCCACCATTATGCAGTTTGGTTATCTATGCGAAAATACTACTTCTTCGGTCTCACACTTTACCTAAGCCAAGATAATGTCAATACGCAACTCATCGTACGGACTCATATAGTTCAGTATGCATCGGGTGCTTTCCTTTACTGTACCTTGGTTATGGATCAATGATGTACGAGTAACGAATAGGGTCATCATAAAAACTGCATTTTATCGCAAACCTATATACGAGGGTGGTTCAAAAAGTAATGCCACTGGTTTTATAACGGGCTCATTTCATCGAATGAGTTGAATTTGGCACAATGGTACAAGAATATATCTTCTTGTGATTGACATATCGCAATTTGTTGTTAAGATTTTTATGAGTGACTGAATTGGGTTCAAGATGACCACACCTTTGTTATCCCGTCGGAAGAAATTAGAGGGTCAATGAATGTGCAATTGATTATGTCTCTAAATCACTTGTAGCTATTGTAAGAAACTAAATTGCACATGTATCAAGTTGCATTTCTCTATA
>NC_049986.1:3246739-3251888 GCF_000003815.2 Branchiostoma floridae
TGGTGTAAAGTACATGTAAGGTCGTCAGGGTCGTAATTAGCGGTGGATTAGGGGTGGACTGCTTAAAGTTTCCATAACCGACTTTTTTTATTAACTGAGAAAAATCAAACTTAACACACTTCTTGGTCTTGAAACAGTTAATAATTGTGCCAAGTGTCGCATCTTTTGGCTAAGGGAAAAGCAGTCTACAAAAACCTTTCTTCAACAAATTACGTATTTGGCTATTAATCAAACTGTCTGTATTGTAGCAACTCGCTCCGATCCATTCTAGTAGCTGTAAAAGATGAACCGTTATAAGTTCAAACACGAAATTTGGCATGCAATCTATAGAGACATTTGTTATTATACAGGTGAAATTTCAGCTTCCTACAATAGTTTTAAAATGCTAAGATCTAGAGGAACTGATCTCCTGACAAGCTTTTAAGGGTGTGGTCATCTTAAGATCATCTAAGTTGCTCATAAAAATCTGAACCACTCATTGAGATGTGATATAGTCTTGTACATTTGTGTCAAATTTCAACTCATTCGATGAAAACATGAGCCTCTTATAAAACCAGTGGCATTCCTTTTTGAATCGCCCTCGTAGGAGTATCATGCATTGATAGTGGGACAATCATTGTAGCTGGTGTTCTAAATTTCGTCCGTATTTCAATAGATTTAGTCACATCTACTTCCATCTACCTAATTGTCAATTCGACGCGATAAATAGCCATTAGTTCATGTTCTATTTCCTTAATAAGACCATTTATTCCTACCAATTTGGAAGGCAATCCTTCTTTTCATTGTATCAGTGAGAGGCAGAAATCGTGTTTAGCGCCCATAATTAGTACTTTATAGTGCATCCTGTCGTCGTGCTATTTCGGTAACAGTTTCCTTCTTTCCTAGAAACTGTGGTTGCTTGTCCTAGATCGTGACGTGGTGTTAATGATCGTGCAAAGAAACTAGCCTGGACCCCAGACTTCGCCTAGGCCTAAGGCAGACTATCTCTTCAGCACCAGGGACAACGACCGAAGATCAGAGTTGTGAAGTCCATGATTAAGTCTGGATTCAAGATATAAAAGACACAAAACCAGAGGTATCGTTCCAGGGCCATATTCATTTCATTATATCGCTTATTGCATAGCTTCCCTTACTAATGACTTTGGTATAAGAAAAAAGGAAAATGCATTTTACATATACAACTGCATTTATATGTAGAAAAAATGCTATGCACATTTCCCAATAGTTCTGAATAGTGGAGAAAGGCCCTAGACATGTAGTGCAACGGAATCACAAATGCGGCGAGTATCATATGGAAATAACTTACGCCATTCTGATGGTATCCGGAGCCTCGCAGAAGAGACATGATGAGATGAGACTTGTCAGAAAGGTGTGGTTCGGAAGGCTCTGCAAGACTGTAACGTACTGCCTTGGGCTGTAGGGTACCGCCGCGACCAAACAGACCGTAGGGTGCCGCTTCGGGCAGCTCACCGCGACCGTACCGACTGTAGGGTACTGCTTCGGACGACCCATCCCGACCGTACCGACTGTAGGGTACTGCTTCGGACAGCTCATCCCGACCGTACCGACTGAAGGGTACCGCTTTGGACAGGCGCCCGCGGTGACCGTACCGACTGTAGGGCACCTCTTCGGACAGCTCATCCCGACCGTACCGACTGTAGGGTACCGCTTTGGACAGGCGCCCGCGGTGACCGTACCGACTATAGGGTACTGCTTCGGACAGCTCATCCCGACCGTACCGACTGTAGGGTACCGCTTTGGACAGCTCATCCCGACCGTAGGTTACCGCTTCGGACAGCCCACGTCGACCGTAACGACTGTAAGGTACCGTTTTGGACAGACCACCGCGACCGTATCGACTAAATGGTACCAGTCGCCGAACGTGCGCCTGCACTTCACCGCGAGATAAAGGCCATTTCCCCAGCAGTCGGTTTTTCACTTCTCCGGGAAGAAATGTAAAGGAGTGCGCTTCACTATAAACCAACACCCAAGTCACCAAAATAACTAAGAAGGCCTTTAACGCAACGCCCATGATTGAAATTACAAGGAGATACGAGAAACGTATATATTTATGCGACCGATACACCGAGTTGCAGTTCTTTGCAGTACTTTGCTGACTTGTGAAATCGGTCGGACTGAGAACACTGAACTGAGTCCCGTTTAAAAGAAACTACCTCGTATATATGTCCTACGCATGACGGGAAGAGACGCCAAGAGACGCCTACAGACCATACCCTTTGGCAGGGGGCTGAAATCACATTTCAAGCTATTCCCTCACAAGCGGAGGAGGATGTGATTGAAGTAGGCAATGATCCTACGCAAAGTGGATAGACTGCTTTGTTCTTTGAACTCTATTAGCAAGCGATAATGGGCATCTTGGCGCACAGAGTGAATGGGCACTGTGGGAAAAATGAAAGAATGCGTCATGCGACCTACACACTACATGTGGGTGTCTGTATGCGTTTCTGTGTAATTGTGTGTGTGTACATGTATGTGTGTATTGATGTGTTTGTGTGTGTGAATGTGTGGTTGTGTCTGTTTGTGTGTGTGTATTTGTATTTATGTGTGTGTGCGCGCGCCTATGTAAGTATTTGTATGTGTGTAAGTCACTAAGTGTGTATATCCGTGCGTGTTATGTATTTGTGTGCACGTACGTGTCTGTCAGTACATTTGTGTGTGCGTACGCGTGTATGTCACTTCGCCACAAGGTACAAGTCAATTTGCCACAAGGCACAAGATATTTCGTCTCATTGTGCATTCTTTCTCTAGATAGCCTAAAAACATAAGCAATCGTCCAATCACTTACTCAAAGATGTGCACATCTGTCTTACCTCTGTGTATCACACAACAGAGCAAATGTTGCTACTATAGCATAGGCCAAGATGAGCTCTGGAGTACCAGGCTATTCCCACTTTTCGACGTCAAACCAACTATTGTTTCACAGACGGAACGTCTGGCTAAAACATCACTAAAACAACGCTATCAGACTATCTAGGGAAATAATATTCAAATGCGGCGGACTGACTTGTGCCTTGTGGCGAAATTGCTGTGGCGAACCAACATTGTGGCGAAACAGCCTGTAACTGTAAGCTAGATATTCCAAGTAACGAGATATTTAAAAGCTCTTGCACTTTTCAGGCGATCGCGAGATAATCAAATAACGTTACACTCTACCGAAAATAGCGTGTAAATTGATACCCAGCAATTGATTCTAGGCAACAAGCTTAGTCATTAATTTTTCCAATTTTTGCAATCATTGAGAATAAAATTGTGCCCACTGGGCCCAATTATGATTTAGAGCGTCAGAAAAACGAGGTTTTGGATATAATATACTAAACTGGCGTCAATAAGATAGAATGTACGAAACCATATTATGGATACATGTATATGATATGTTCAACACCCCCTCCGCAATTACTGTAATACCATTGCGATATAGTCTCTACGATACAATGAGTTGATAAAAGTTGTATGCATCAGATTTTCAAACTAGAGCGACTCGTGTTTAAAACAAGAGTCGCTCTAGTTTGAATTGTAATAACAGGAACGACGCATAGCATGGAACCTGCCGTTGGTTCTTCTGTGTCTGTCTTTATCTGTATCTATATAGCCGGTATAACCGCCCTTCGGCCCTCTTTCGCAGAAAGGAATAGTAAGCGTCAACGAAACGTAAGAGGGGTGATAAATAAGTTTGCCACATTACCCAGAAACTAGGTGCACAAACTCAGATTTTTTAAAAAGTACCATATAAAGCGAATGTCTACGAAATACAGATAATTGCAATTTTGATCATCACATTGAAGGTGAAACCCAGAAACGTTAGGTGACAGAGAAGAGAGAAAACATTGAGCTGCGACCTGAAGTGTGCGTGCTGGTCAATTTGTGACGAAAATCCGACAGCCACTTTTTTCTAGTTAAAAAACGAAGGGATTCCTCGTAAAAAATTTTGACAATTTTTCATAAGGATTGTTACTGGTAAGTTATGACTGCAAAGATGATTAAAATTTGGTAGACATTGGTGAAATACTATTTGATTAATTATGCCCCAAATTTTAGTTGTGCACCTTACTTCTTGGTGAAGATGCAAACTTATTGTTCAAGAATGTGCAACAATAGGGATATATCCAGTGTACATTTATTTCGGTTCCAAGTGGCATCGTTTATAATGCGCGCCCGTTTTCCTGATTTAATGTTGATGGCGTACCACTTACGTTATGGAGACATGCTGGCAAGATTAACATTGATGTACACTTGCCTATAGGGGAAATTATTTCTAATACAACGGCTAATCTTAAAAGATGGAAACTCAGCAACAGCCTCATCTAAAAACTGCAACGCTAGAATCCATAACATTAGGTTTATTGTGTAACGTTCCAAGTCTAAGGTAATTGTTAGCAAAGAAAGTACTAGTACATAAATATAATGCTGAACAACCCATTTTTTTCTGAAAATAAACTATGCAACAATTTCCTCAGTTCACTAGGCCTAGGATAGTTTTGTTTCCAATTAACGCTTCGACTCTGAAAAAATAGGGTTGGTAGTAACTTGGCACGTAGGTAGGGATTTTCTTTTTTTTATATTTCGGCTTACAAAAGTAAAATTTGAATGTAAAACTAAGCTTTGACATTGTCATGTTGCAATTACATGTATTAGATATGCACGTACCCTAATAAATTGGACGATTGAAGTGCATTCTTACGTCCACTGTACATTCAATTACTTTCATTCATCACTAACATGCTAGATAAAAAAAGGGACTGCCGGCGCTCCACCCCAAAAAAGACCATCGTCAACGTTTGCTAGTGTACATGTACAAGGTAACCGGAAACATATTTTCCCCAAGGCTCCAGCAATATTGACATGTCTACATCATATCTGAGCTGAACTCTGAGCTGGCAGAAGAGAACATTTGTTCGTGCGGAAGATGAGCCAGCGAGTCCGAGCTCGATAACTCCTGGCGGCGAAGCTCGGCCAACGCCTCGGCCTCGCTGCGGTCCTCCTCCGAGATGGGGTTCTTGTCTATCCGGTCCAGGCTCGGGATGTAGGACAGGGCGTCCAACACGTAGTGCTCAGCCTCTTCCCTCGCTAGAGGGTTACCCGCCAGGGACAGGGTTCGGAGACGGTCCAGGTGGTGCAGTTTTTCCACCTA
>NC_049986.1:3251988-3253645 GCF_000003815.2 Branchiostoma floridae
TACGTAAGCCTCATAATCAACTAGTCAGCCCAGGACAAAAGACACAAAACCGGAGGTTCTGCTGCAGTACCAAGGTCACACACAAGGAGGTCTTCAGTCGACACGGACCTTCGTTTTCTCCAGATATACCTACATACTAAATATCATTACAATCCATCCATAAGTCCTTAAGCTGACAAATTTGATCCCGAAACACAGATAAACAGAAGACAACAAATAGGCTCGGAGCACCAGCACAATATCTTCATTTCTATAGCAAGGTCAGGACATTGACAGATAGTTATGACAATTCGACAGCTCACATTGCGCTATCTAGTTGTTATATTCATACATGCATGAAGCTATCTAAACTTATTCACACTTTCAGAGACCTTAGCACTGGAGAGCTACGAAATAGTTAATAAAGAGGTATAGACGATACTAGAATAAGCTCGGCGAGGCTCCCTTCGGAGTTGCAAGTATACTTTAGACTTTAGATTCTTGAGAAAACAAAGTGCACTATTCATTATGAAATGGAAACGGATTGGATGAGTGGGAAAATATGTTCCACCAAACAAACAATCAAACAAACCTCTTTTACGGTCATTATCTGATTCCCCCTCAGGTTGAGATACTGGAGAGACTTCATGCCGGAAGTGAACCCACTCAAAGAGGAAATGACGTTATCACGAAGGTGAAGCAACTTCAGATTCGGCATTTTCCGTAGACCCTCAATCTTCTCAAGTTTATTCGCCGCCTGACATGGGTTCAAAATTAGACGACAAGTTTTAGAGAACATCATGATTGCTCGTTGCTCTCTTTTAAACATGCAAGAGAATTCGATAAACAAGTAAGAAATGTCATCAAATATGAATATCTTATTTTGTGCAAAATGTTACATTAGTCTAAGTAGAAAAATTTTCTCACAATACACTTTGTGATTGTTCTTTTCACTAATTCCATTGCATGCTGGGAGACGCGGGGCGCTATGGGTTAGATCAAGCGGCAAACAACGTCATCACCCTGAGCACAATTTAATAATTTGTGTCTATTTCTTAACATACGACATTATTTTATCCCAGCTAACACTGACACGACCTGGCCCTAACTCACCAGATACAGCTCTCGGAGGGACGGGAGGGCCAGCCCTTCGGTGCTCTCCAGCCCGTTGCCCCGCAGCTCCAGCGTGGTCAGGGCCCGGAGCTTACACGGGTCGAGCCCGGAGATCCGCTGCAGACGGTTCCCTGTCAGGTTCAGGAGCATGAGCTGGGGATGGCTCAGGCCTGCCACCGTAGCGATCTGGTTAAACGCGAAGGACGCCACCTAGCAAATAGAGAAAGAACGACAGTCACTGAACACAACAAATTGGCAGAAACTATCAACTATCAGCAATAACTATCATAGACTTCTTTGTCATTCTTCTTGATCGTCACACAAAGTTAGAAAAATCTACCATTTCTTCCTTGTTCTTTTTTGAAAAATATCACGTGCAGGACAATTTTAAGGTATTTCCTTTTAATTTGAAGAAGGCCTAGTCGCCTTCCACATCTGTCGATCAAAAGTAAAACCGTTCTGTAGACTTATCTTATATAACTCTCTAAAGCTTTCAGATGAATTCAGATGGACTTTCCATTAGAATCGAAACAACATTTGGGACGACACCGCTCCTTTACGTCTC
>NC_049986.1:3253745-3259216 GCF_000003815.2 Branchiostoma floridae
GACACACTATTGGGAATATTCAAGTCCGCATGCTTTGCGTATCAACACTATGTGGAAAAAATTATTTTTTCTTTCTATGACCCAGTGTTGTGCAGCCTGGTTATCTAACTGAAAATACTACTTCGGCCTCAAAGTTTGTTTGAGCTAAAATAATGTCAATACGCAAATCATACAGACTTGGGTATACGCACTGGTGTGGCTGATCCCTGAGGATGTTGGAATAAACATGTAGGGGTACGGTACCGTACGACGCAGAAATAACGATAGTGGCTTACTCCAAAATTGACTACAAAAGAGGTAGAAAAGTTTTTGAGCGAACCTGTAGAAAGAGCCTCTCGGTAAGGTTAATTTTGGTGAGCGCGTTTCGGTCCACCTTGAGCCAGAGTAGATGGTCCATCTTGTTGAGTGGAGACAGGTCCGTCAGACGGTTGCCGGACAGGTCCAGGTACCGGACATGCACCAGGTCCTTCAGGACACTGATGTCCGTCAGATCCCTATAATATATAGTAGTGACAATGATATTCATTCCATATCCATGCTCAAAAAGGACTAAATTACATCGTTGAATAGCTGAAAAGGGAAAGTAAAGAATGTACAAAAATTTTACCTTTGAACCAATTGTTAGTATCTTTGATGTTAGTATCACCATTGGCAACATTAAAAGTTTTTTTTGTCGGGGGGAAAGCCTAAGCAAAGTTTACTATTACTAGTATATGATGGCGTTGGAGCTACAGCGTTGGAGCTACAGCGCGTAGTCACTGTATTCTTGATATGTCTTTTTTTATGTCAATGGCTTGTTCTGATTATTACTATGCAATCATTTTCTGTACTTGGCAACTACCTAAAAGTGATTTCTCCAGATAATGTGTCGTAGATTGAACAAAAGTGTTCAAACGTATGGGTGACTTCACTGTAGTGTTTAAGATGAGATGTCGTCAGTAACATGCATGACCGCGCCTTTGCCTCGGGCCAGTCGGGGCACTCTTGACGGCGTCTATACAACAATGGAACCAAGTATTACTAACACAAACGCCAGAAAGGTCATTGGCCCATGTCGCTACTGAGGAAGGCAACTCAGATCAACAAGTCTGTAATGGCGGCGATGTCAAAATCTCTGATAGCCTTCTTAGCCTTTCAGGCGATATTTCTGTTCGTGGTCATCAAATGGAGCCGGAATGCCGTCATAGTCTCCATCGGACCTTCATCCGTCAAGCTCCAGGTCAAAGATAGGTAAGATGGTTGAGTTATACGCTTATGTTGATCAAATACACAACTTTGCTTAGTAGGTGTGCACTAGCCCAACCAATGGGCGTTAGTAACCTGTACACGTTTGCTTTACAATGAACAAAAATATTCTTACCCTTGACAAGCCAATTGTTATTACAAGAGGTAGATTTTATTCTTAGCTGGATGAACGGGTAAAAGGGACAGTTTAAAGACTCCATTTGTGACGAGTATTCTCACATGAAATCGTCGGTTTTAATGAACCATTATCTGTTTACAGCTGGCTGGCAAAATGTTCGATCATTAGAAAATGACGATGTTTATAGACTGACCTTCAAATTATGTATGAAAGGCCGTTTTGGATGTCTGTATTTTGTTTGTATTTACGACCCATTCCACACAATTAGTACAAGCACTGTGCTGTGACAGAAATTTTTGACGAGCCATTTACCAACGGTTATGTTCCACGAACACATTGGTTATGGTTGATTAAGGCACAACACTTGTCAGAAGTCTAATAGTAGAAGTCTAATAGTAGAAGTGATTATATTTATACATGTCATTTCTATAGGATGGATTTAATTTACTAGTATTGGCTACGGTTACTTGAAAATTAAACCTTGAGGGTAAAGTCGTCCAACCGGTCTGACCTTTGCTTCTTACACAGGTCAGAGTTGACGGGTTTGGTGCATGGCGGGAACTTGCCCACATCACGGAGTAAGTACTTCTCTCAATCCTTCACAAGAGACACAAACCAAGGTGGTACCGCAGTGCTTGCCGGGAACTTACCTACACCATGGAGCAACTTTCAGTCACAGTTGGTTACAAGAAGTGAGGCCAAATGCGACCGTCCTGTCACCAATTTCGTGTTCATTAAGGTAACTGGGAAAATAGAAGATTTAAGAGTTGGTGTCTTTAAGGTGGTTATATATATATATATATAACACTGTATATATATACAAAGTGTGACAATAATTATAAGTCAGGCACAAACTTATCGATGATTTTGTCAAATCCAAGCCATACTACAAACACAAAAGATCGCTTCTTGGATGTCGAATTTTATCTAGATAGTCATTGTGCCCATAACTTGGAATCATAACCTTTATCAACCGTAGGGTTTTAACTTGTGTATTTCTTAAGATCTTAAAAGGCTGACAGCGCCTCGCTTAACCGTGCCCAATGTTTTAAAGAGTCTCAGGAACTAAGTTCACCTAACATAAATCCTAGTCCCACTACACAACTTGATCATGATAGTAAAAACTATGGTAACCATTCATTGTTATTCCCTTCTAGGTTCACAAGACAGCTTCTGGCTCCACGTTTATGGTGCTGGGCCGGTTCGGCAGGAACCATGACATGACCATCTGTTACCCCGCACGCCGTAGTAAGGCCCGGCACAAGACACTGTCATACCCAAGGTAACGTTTCTGTAATCCAAGCTCGCATTCCATTACTATTGCAATGTCAACGGAAAGAAAAAGACTGATCGTTAATCTCACCATGATTAAATTGATGACGTCATGACTTTCCCTAAAATGACTTGTAGTTGGTTGGGCCATGTCAGTCTATGATGGTTCGAAGGTCCCCTTCGACCCAAGTAAGGCCATGTTGATTTGATTATATGGATGACATCCTCTGGGAACGGCAAAACTGATGCGAGCGCGCGAGTGAAAAAAAAAGTTGCCTTCACTAAAGAAAATCGACCGAAATCTAAGGGGGCGGGAAGGTTGAACAAATGACTTAATTTAAACACAAGAATATTGAATACCGGACAATAGACATTTCGATTTTGTTTTTACATCTTGTTTCATTACCATGGAATGGACGTTGACATTAGTATCTTCTCTGATACAATGTATATTTGTTTTTTTACATCTGCGGCATACAACTACTGCTCTGTACAATTTAAAGCACGGTTGAAAACTTTTTCTTTTATTTTCGGAAAAGGCCGAAAATTGATGCGCGCGCGGATCTCAGCCATTTAATAATATAGCCTAAAGATACGGGATGCTTTTTATGCTACGCGAAACCTGTAATCACGACTGCACATGGGCATTCTGAACTGCGATATGGCTTATTGTACTAAAATAGTATTAAAACGCGTTTTATGTTGTCTTTTTCAGCGGAAAATTGATCAGGAAGGACTGCAACCCAGCCTATGGTAGGAACTACACCCTCCTCCTACACCACTCAATCATGAACAAGCCAGCCATGGATGGAATCATGGAACCCGGAACCAAGTACATCGGCATCATGCGCGAACCTCTGAGTCATTTTCGGTCGATCTTCTTTTGGGAGCAACGCATTTTACGTCACAAGACAAATCCACTGGGAACATTTCTAAATATAAATGAGAATTTTGATCTCAGAAACAAGCAGCCATATTCAAAACATCGAAATTTTCAAGCACATTACTTGGGTTTCCCGACAAAATATATGACCAGCAAAAATACAAGTCAGCTGTACGAAGCAATCAGGTTGGTTTTACAGTTTCTTTAATTCTTTCCTTGTTTCTTTTTTTCATATCTTTTGTCACTGCTAAGTAAGATAAGAGCCTGCGATCCACCCTCCTCGCTTAATAGCGGTCCTCCAATCAGATACCCAGCCTCCTGTTGTCGGGGTGAAAGTTACCAGCCAATCGCATGGCCTCCTGAGGTACCCTGCGACGTGATTGGCTGGTGCAAGGACGTTATATCTGATATAACGTCCTTGGCTGGTGGCACTAGCCAGCGCTAACCCGACGAGAAGAACAGGTCGCAGACCTGTATTAAAGCCTGTGCTGTTGCTTGATACAAACAAGTAGCAGTAGTGGCCTGGGCCTGGCACAACTGGATGTCTTCCCCATTTTGATAGTTTAATTTCTTGTTTTTGTACAGAACCGTCGCAGGCTGGTACTCCATGGTCATCATAACAGAGTACTGGGAGGAATCCCTGGTGCTGCTGAGAAGGACGTTTTGCTGGACCATGTTTGACATACTGCACTCAACAAGGAGACTTCACCGGCTAAAAACACGTAAAGAACGCGTCACACTTACCGACAAACAGAAAGAGACCCACAAAAGAATGAGCAACATAGATTATATGATGTACGACTACTTCAATAACACATTTTGGCAACGTGTAAGCGAGGAAGGGCCCGAGTTTTGGGAAGAATTCACCTATTACAGGACACTGAACGGCGAAGTAAACCAACATTGTAACTCAGCTAGAGGGGAAAAAGTCTTTCCCGCTGGTAAATGGAGCCGGGAGTTTGTGATCAATTCGACTTTCTGTCACGAACTGCGGAAATGGGGAGAGGGGAAGTGGGCAGTATCGTGCAGGGACGTGGTTAACAGACAAAACGAAGAGATGAGAAAGAAGAATCCCCAATTAGACGAATGAATTATTCAAGCTCATGATCACAAGACGAATGGTATATACCTCGGTATCTGCTTATATGCGCTATGGGAAGCCCTCCTCCCCTACCTGTGGTGACTGTTAAGTCTACAATACAAGAAGTAGTTGAATTCGTGAAGATCCTATGGGTGATCTTACGTCAACATAATGATCAGCAAAGGAAGCCACAGACTGCACCCGTTGCGCGTACTAAAGAGACAGGGTCGACATTACAGACTTGCCACTAGTTTGTGGCTTTGTACGACCAACTTTAGAATATGCGTGCCCTGTATGGCACCCTGGTATCACTAGTACCCAATTTAGGGTCACAGAGAACGTACGAAAAAGAGCTTGTCACATAATTATTAGTCCTATCTTTGTTAGTTCCGACATGGTTTTAGATTAATTGTCTCCGTTTCGTCTCTGTGCAACAGACGGCACGAGGCTCTGTACAAAGTTTGGTACTTCTTTGCTAAGCTCTTCGTCCCTCTCAAAATGGCTGCCGCCAAACCGTGTGAGCCTACATGGCAGAAACCTCAGGTCCAAACACCAGACAACACAATTCCACTGTAGAACAGTTCAACTGCTAGGTATAGGAAGACCACACTACCTTGTCTACATGCGCAACAACTCAGAGTACTACAGGCGTCAATAAGCTTTGGATGTATACAGTTTATTTCAAAAGTAGTTACTGTAAGTTTTGTAATGTTTTGAATTATGCATTTCCATTGATGTTCATTTTGATTGTAAAGCATACTGCAATTCAGCCGAAATAGGCTGCCACTGTATGTTGTTGTAAGTCACTTGACGTAAATAAACAAACCACTTTACATTCATCTCAGACGTGTACCAAAATGTTCAGGACTGTT
>NC_049986.1:3259814-3292112 GCF_000003815.2 Branchiostoma floridae
GGATAACAGGACAAAACTCTTAGGCTATGATTTGGTACAGTCTGCTGCACAGGTGATTGTACAGTGTGCCAGGTAAGATTAACTCGTCCAACAAGTACTAGTACTGTCTCATGGACGCCTGTACGTGTGCATTTGCTGCAGGTCAGGGTTCATGACTGGCGTGGTGCTGCTGGGAACCACCCACTGTTACAGAGTAATCAATGACAAACTTGTGGGGCTAAATGAGACCGTCTTGTCAATAATTTAGTACAAATCAAGGGAATATGACTGATTATTGCATAAGGAGAAACATGATAGCATTCACTTATCAAAGATGTTGCCATACGCAAAACCTGTACAGTCGGTTACAAACACACGTGTGTAAAACGATCATGCTTGCTTTACTAAAACGGCAAAACGCCTAAAATAAAGCAGACAGTACAAAAGTATACCAATTGCAACCTCCTTGATTATACTAGTATTGCGATCTAGATGTTGCTTTTCTTTTCTTGCGTGCGACGATTGATTCAATGTCTTTAAAATGTTGATATCTCAAGCTAGATTTGTAGCATGCAAAGATGGATACAAATGGCATATCTAGTACTTGATCCTTTTTTTATGAAAAGATGAGATAGAGGGCACCAATATTTCATTCTTTTACTAACCAAACCATGCATGTATGGATTTCTGTAAAACTGATTAAGATAACAAATTAGAATAGACATGTCTTACACTACATGTATTTCGATCATCACACATACGAGGTAAATATCTTTCTGAACTTGTGATCATGTCTACGAAGATTTTCGACTTACTTTCTGTCAGAAAACAGTTGGAAAGTTTGTTCGCACGAGCTCGAGGTGTGACCGAAACTTACTTGCGGTGGAGATCCAGCCGTATGTAGGCGTGTGCCAGCCCGTTCCCAGTTTTACTCAGCTCGGACAGGGCCGGTCCTATAACCTCCATGGTCAGTCGACCAGGGTCCACCTTTTCTTCGGACAAAGTGGTCGAACTGCTGCTGACCTCAGTGGTGGACCCGAAGCTCGGCGTGGACACACCACTACCTTCTTCAAAAGACGTGTCGGACATCATCTGAAAAAGTATAACTATGAAACGTCCTTTTAAAAAAAACAAGGTTGGTTTTACACTGGCCCAAACAGTTAGTAATTCCAGTTTTGTGTCGAAAGAAAATGGCGACGAAGTCGTATCGAATTTGAATGTGGTGTTCGAAGCTTTCCTTGGAATATTCGAATCTGTTCGAAACAGTGAACCATGTTCGAAACTTCTCCCGCGCGCCATCGGATATTGGCTAACTTCGAAGCAGATACTTGGGGAGGAGGTCGTCTGTCATCAAAATACAAACTGTAGCTGACATTTACCGTAAAGGCAAACAAAACGTACGAGCGCTAACCTACTTGTTTGTGAAATAGAAATATTGAAACCCCTATATAGTCCATGGGCCAGCACCCCAAATTTCACATATCGGTACCCTCCGGGGTGGCAAATTCTCCTTGTTATTTTTGAATAGTAGAAGGCCTGTGGCATATATTTTGACGTGATAGCCATTCTGGTATGGTAGCTTTCTACCGGCTATCACCCTTCAAACCTATCACCACCTAAATGATCTGGAAATTTCGTGTCTTCAATAAGGGGGAGGGGCAAAAAATTAAACATCAATATTTTTCCACGAAAATTCACAGGCTGGTAGAACCTGCTAAGAGGATCATAAAAATATCAATTGATTTTTGATATTGTGATTCAACACGAAATTATGACCGCTTAAAATCATATTTTTTGGTGATTTTCTGGTGGAAAATATATACTTTACTTTCCAATATCGTTCATTTATTCACATTACCTATGGGGCCTTGCCTGATGAATTAGACTTACCGTACGTATCCTTCTCTGCATATTAAGCTTTAAATGATCGAAATCCATCAATGAAATCCGGAGATATGAATGTGTGAAGAATGACACATCTGCCAGCTTATAGTGACAATATCGTTGCTAAGGCCGTTGCTAAGGCTGTTGTTAAGGAGGTTTCAGATCGTACTCCACAACAAAACTGATGCAAAGAACTTACTTTTCTGTAGCATTTTACTCTGATTACATCAGTAGAAGTACAAGGAATCGTGTTAAAATGTTTAACATGTAACAGATGCAGAAATGTGTTTTTTTACGTCATTTCTTTCAGAATCGTTAGCAAACTATTTCTAAGGCCGTTGCTAAGGGTGTACTCTGTCATGTTTCAAGCCAAAACAGCAGAGAGTCAAGTTCTCTGACGCGTGATTTTGCTCCTGTCATCTTGTAAATCATACTTAACTGTGAAAAATATCATAATTGATTGGAAATGTTAATTTGGGCTCTACATGGGGGTTATAAGGATACCTGAAAATGAATTACCTTGATTGCACACATTTTTTTTACAAATCTTTTGCTCTTTTTCGTCATTTAGTAGATACCTTATTAAAATTCACAGCGTATATCTAGTATGTCGTACACAATGAAAAAGGCTCTGCATGGGGGTTACCGGGGCACCACATATGTGACACAGGATATGTGGATGCAGGACTGCGTCATGCATATCAAAAATTTATCTAGAAACAAGACCATAACAAAAGGTCAAGAACAAGGCTACTCTGGGATGAATACAAGTATATTGTACTTTTCTTGATCAATGATGGTATACATTATAAAGGAGGTTATATCGACATATATAGGCATATCTAGACATGTCTATATAACCTCATTGACTATATATCAGGTACAGTGCAGGTTTGCTGCGTTGGACAAACTGCAACACACTTAGTCTAATGGTATGTTATTATGCCTGACCATTCATTCATTTGTTAACATAAGGGCAAACCAAAAACAAAGTCTATAACAAAATTTTCATGTATCGAGACCCGTTAGAATGGAGCAGTGTAATATCTGGTGTAAAACGTAGCTAACTGAAGATTCTGGCAGGCTTGTAAAACTTGACAGACTGGATACAAAACTACCGATGCCTTTTTCTACACTGCTGTAAATATTACAAAACTTACAACCTACAAGTTTCCACATGTGCATGTGCCTAGAACTAGGATGGTCTCCAATGCCTAAGGGAATTTTCTTTGTCATTGAGCCTGTAGGCTTGTTCTCATTTAAATGTCGAAATGCTGTCGCCTGACTTTACGCCTTGATATGGAGCAAATTATAGACAACATCACTGGTTCCTTCACTTTTCCACAACCCCTGTAATGTTTTACAAAAGATGCACAACAACATTCGTATTGGTTGATGGCTTACAATATTATTATAGCCACGGGTGGGATTTCACCCCCTAAAATATGGCTGTTGCCTGAGAAGAAACGAAGAATTCAAATAGTAGCCAAAAATGTAACAATTCAGTTCCCAGAATGATAGTTCGGTAGGTGAAACTAGCTGTCCAGGCCTTCTGACCGATCACGTCATATGACTACTGCCACTGATCTTGGAGGCTGTGTGAGGTGGTTCATGCCTGTCGCCAGACTCTGTAACAAACGTTACCACCACGAGTACGATGGTTGCCACGGTTATATTATCCACGTATAAGACTAGAAATGATCGTTTTTGTGACGCTGTACAGTTTTTCTGGCTTTTTAAAGAAACAAGAAAGGGTTGTTGACTGTCATTTGTATCCCACCTCGCTTAACAAAATGTTGTACAGAAATGACTGTAACAAACGTTACCATAGATTGTTCGATGCTGTCTAAGCTTTCTTTTTGACCTGGTGTAAAAAAGCTGCCCACTTTTTAAATGTTCCTCTGAGGGACGTCCACTTATACCTAAATGATGTAGTCAATAAGGTGAGTCCTTTCGAAGAAAACAGGGTAAAGTTCACTGTTGTAACAAATGTTACCGGTAACGTTTGTTACATGCCCTGTAATGCATTACCAATGGGGCCGAAAACAATAAGTTGCCATTTTTGGCTATGGTTAAAGGAGGAATTTTCCTAAACAACCACGTAGTTTTCACTGAAAATAAAGCCGATTTATTTTTCGACCAAAAAAATGCCATATTCGACATTTCAATGAGAACGAGTGTGTAACGGGCATATGAAAATGGTCTGATATACGTTTTAGTTGCCTTTAATAGCTTTGACGATTTGAGGCCTTAGGTTTTTGCCAGTTCGCAAAAATTGAAGTCTTCAAACATTACAACAAGATGAATGTAGTCAATATGTTAGTGTATACATATTTCACAGTGCCTGCCATGCAAGAACATAACGTCCTTGGTCGGAATGAACTGACATCTTGAATCAAGTGTGGAAGTCACAAGTCGGACTTCCTCTAGTTTAACGTTGGGCATGTCTGAGATACTGGTCAGAGGGAACGTTCATACATACATTAGATATTTCATACAATGTAAGAAAATGGGCATGTCTCCTGTCAGAAAGGAGGTGATGTGACTTGTGTGTTACCGACCGGTGTTGCGATTGTCCTAATGTTGGAAGGTCTGTGGCACTGTGGTAAAGGTCACCACTTCTCTGACCCCAACACCAAAGGCTTTCAAGTCTCGCATGTCTTCATCAGGTTAAAACAAGAAATTGGTCCATGCATATGATTTGGCATCTTCCTATTTTTGTCTTGCATTACCTGCTTGTTTTGTCTGTTGGGCTATTCTACAGCCCTTATGCCTCCATATGACTGTAGGCCTTCAATGGTTTAGACTCCATGTTTTTCATAACATACTGTCTTATGTGAGTCTTCATTGATACTATCAATTTTGCAGCAGTTGGAACACTGCTTTTCCCCCACCTACTTGCATGAGCTTTTGCATTTATTTCTTGATACAGCAGAAGCCGCTTAATTGCACATCCCATTTGCCAGCATATTTTGTGCAATTATTCGCATGGTGCAATAATGCGAAGTTATCTAGCCGGACTGCAAATTTAAAGGTTTGGGATTTGGGGATTCCGTGCAATTAACTAGAACTATTCAAAACTATCGGTAAATATAGTCGACGCTTGTGTTCCTTTGTGACCATGCCCTTCTTCTCAAACATCTTGTACGTAGATAATAAACATCTTTTGTACTTTTATAAAGGCTACAGTAGAAGCCAGTTAATCGTACAATGTATTACTGCACACTTCTGTTAATTGCACGGAATCCCAAAATCCCGAACTGATGCGGTCCAGCTGGATAACTTCGCATATCATTGCACCACACGGTTAATTGGCAAATGGGGTGTGCAATTAAGCGGCTTCTACTGTATTTCACAGTCCTTGCTTGATTTCCAATGATGTATTTGCATCTGTAAGTAGCAACGACTATAGCTGCAGTACAGTGCACCAGTCAGAATTGCCCTGAGGATTGTGACAGACGATCACCGAAACGGGGTGAAAATAAAACAAGGGTTGTGAAATCAAAGATCTGTATCATACAGAGCCCTTCTCATTATTGTGACCATATGAAGTTTACACGATGGTTTATGTGTGGTTTTCACTGCTATACCAAAAGTCTCCATAACTTACCTCCTCTCAGTACCCGATTTATCATGGTCCCAAACCCCCAAAAAGCCGCCAATACCCTGATCTGGCTCGTCTTCTGTGTGGCCCAATAAGACAACAAGTAATATTTCTTCATTAAGTAGATTTCCTTTTCCATCAACAATAATACATACACCAGGTGCATTACCTTCAATGTAAAGAGGAAGCATGGGAGGTATTACGCCTTAGAAATGACTAAAATTCTGAGAGATTAAAACTCTGCTTTTAGTCAATCAGGTAACCCCCTATTACATCCTCTCAAATCCAATCCAATCCTCTTTAATAGACTTTATCCTCACCTGATGGACTGTAAAAGAAAGGATCCCATTTCCTATGTGGAAATACAAAACTTCTTCACATCTTCATTTATTATATTAATTTAGATCTATGAGGGTAGCCATCGTAATTTCAGTAATTTTCGGCAATAAATTGTTTGATTTTTAAGGGCCTCTTAGGGCGGCCCAGGCCACAATAACGGAAACACTCAAGGGTTTATCACATGGCTGTTCATAGTTCCACCTACCTATCACAAAGGATTACTCAATTTGGCCGACTTCAATCTTCCGACCTCAGCATAGTATGCCTGGTTTCTCATACAATCATATTTTTGAAGGTGCTCATATGTGCAAATTAAAGTGAAAAAGACTGTCACAATTCTATCAAGATAAGAGTAGCAAAATTATGTGTCAGAGAACTTGATCAAGAAAAGTACAATATACTTGTACGTGTTCATCCCAGAGTAGCCTTGTTCTTGACCTTTTTTTGTGGTCTTGTTTCTAGATAAATTTTCAATATGCATGACAAAGTCCTGCAGCTACGTATCCTGTGTATTAAAGGGGCATTCCACTTCACACGGGAGTGTTATTTTCCGATAGATATTGATTTTAGGAAGTAATAAATGCATACGTCTTCACATGATATGATAAAGTACCCAGTTGCTTCACGTGCCTCAAAAGCATTCAGTCTTCTACCAAACTCCCCAAGTACCCTCTAATTGAATTAATCCTATGGCTGAATACAATGCAAAACTTTTAGGTGAGGTTACAAAACTAATTTCAGGATTGCTAAGAAATCTCGCCTTGTTATGTGTTCTTTGCTATCTTATGAGCAATTTGCATTCTCAGTGTGCTTAGCGATCCTCATTTATTCCAAAATATGCATGATAAACAAAGTGTCTAATATGCGTATAGGGAATGCATGTGTAGGGTCTGCATGGGTTTACTGAGTGTCATATTGTTTTCCAAAACACATATCGCGCAATTCATCCCAAGGTGAATTCCACAAAATTCGGCTGATTATACTATTCATTGACACATTATCTATTGGATAACACCACCCCCTTTTGGAGTGGAATGCCCCTTTAAACGGTGTCACATATGTGGTGCCCTGGTAACCCCCATGCAGAGCCTTTTTCATTATGTGCGGCATACTAGATATACGCTGTGAATTTTAGTAAGGTATCTACTAAATGACGAAAAAGAGCAAAAGATTTGTAAAAAAATGTGTGAAATCAAGGTAATTCTTTTTCAGGTATCCGTATAACCCCCATGTAGAGCCTAAATTAACATTTCCAATCAATTATGATATTTTTCACAGTTAAGTATGATTTACAAGATGACAGGAGCAAAATCACGCGTCAGAGAACTTGACTCTCTGCTGTTTTGGCTTGAAACATGACAGAGTACACCCTTAGCAACGGCCTTAGCAACAGTTTTGCTAACGATTCTGAAAGAAATGACGTAAAAAAAACATCTGTTACATGTTAAACATTTTAACATGATTCCTTGTACTTCTACTGATGTAATCAGAGTAAAATACTACAGAAAAGTAAGTTCTTTGCATCAGTTTTGTTGTGGAGTACGATCTGAAACCTCCTTAACAACAGCCTTAGCAACGGCCTTAGCAACGATATTGTCACTATAAGCTGGCAGATGTGTCATTCTTCACACATTCATATCTCCGGATTTCATTGATGAATTTCGATCATTTAAAGCTTAATATGCAGAGAAGGATACATACGGTAAGTCTAACTCATTAGGCAAGGCCCCATAGGTAATGTGAATAAATGAACGATATTGGAAAGTAAAGTATATATTTTTCACCAGAAAATCACCCAAAAATATGATTTTAGGCAGTCATAATTTCGTGTTGAATCACAATATCAAAAATCAATTGATATTTTTATGATCCTCTTAGCAGGTTCTACCAGCCTGTGAATTTTCGTGGAAAAATATTGATGTTTAATTTTTTGCCCCTCCCCCTTGTTGAAGACACGAAATTTCCAGATCATTTAGGTGGTGATAGGTTTGAAGGGTGATAGCCGGTAGAAAGCTACCATACAAGAATGGCTATCACGTCAAAATATATGCCACAGGCCTTCTACTATTCAAAAATAACAAGGAGAATTTGCCACCTCGGAGGTACCAATTTTTCCTCTGGCCCATGGACTATTTGGGGGAATTTACAGCGCTGGGTTTGAACGTTAACGTACACTGTTGCGGTGAGTGGGATATTCGTATCTTGACATTGGTAACGTTCGATTCCACAATATGAGTTTGGAAACTTTCCGGGCACATGTACACTGATGCCCCAGGTCTTTCTTTTTTTACCCATATAAGTATTGGGGTATGTAGCATGTGTTCATTCACAGTTTATCTCAGTCACTAGTCTACTAGTAGCAAGGCGGGAAGCAAACAGCAGACGATTGTTTGTGTTACAAAGAACTGTTCTCAGCGTGGGTGACGAAAAGGCCATGGAGTCTTCACGAAACTTTTTACAGATTTACTTGACTGAAAACTGTTAAGTCAAGGGTAGTATAACTGCGATTTGGTGTTTATCTGAACGTTTCTAGTCAGGATGAGGGAACTTCATACAGGCGTTTAATATCAAATAGGGTTCGAATAACACATTACAAACTCTCTACTGTACGTTCCCCACGT
The DNA here is from genome assembly GCF_000003815.2 of Branchiostoma floridae. Classification (NCBI taxonomy): domain Eukaryota; kingdom Metazoa; phylum Chordata; class Leptocardii; order Amphioxiformes; family Branchiostomatidae; genus Branchiostoma; species Branchiostoma floridae. Next base: position 3,268,242 of record NC_049986.1, read on the forward strand.
GAGGGCTGTTGGTATGGCCGTGAGGTCCATACTGCTAGCTTTTGGATGTGAGCATTTTCAATAATAGGGGTGAAATGGCGTGCTGAGGCATGATTCAAAATGGCACGTGTTCTGATTTCCGCCCAATTTAGATTGACAAAGACTGGAGATGTACTTAAAAGAAGGACACTTCAGGGCATATCGGTTGCCTTAGACGGACATTTTATTAATTTGTTTTATATTCTCTGTGATGATAAAAGTGTAATGTGAGGATGTAAAGTATAATTTCTTGAAACTCCAAACGCTGCCCCTCTCCCACGAATTATTTATTGGCTTGAAAACATACCGGAAGATTGATTAACTTGTCGTTGCAATGTGCAATTTTTCTGGGCTCAAACTTAACAAGGTTTTAAGTCGTCTATCTTACCGATTTTGTAAAGCACTGAAAATATTTTGCATACCGGAGCTAGTTTTTGACTGACAGATGGGTTTTGAAAAGTATCCGATTAAAGTTCCGTGCCGTTACTAACGTTATCTTATGTATCGACACGATTCCAAAACTTTGCATAGAATCTATAACGTTATAAATCCTGCCGAGAAAAATGGAATTCAGGACTTTCAAGCATTCAAGCAATGTCATAGATGGTTATTTTGAATCTTTGTATCGTAAGCTCAGACTACTGTTTAACAGTTACGACAGAAGTACCACAGAGTGGATTTCAAAATTTTGACATTGTGCATAAATGAAACAAGGTAAATCAGGAGGGGTAATTTCACTATCCGGTGTTTATGAGTGCTTATTGTATGGCATTTATTTGTTCATGAGAGAAACAGCACAGTATCGTGGAAAGGGGTATCTGAATCTGATGGTCACGTTTCCAGGGATCATCATTTTGTTCATGCCTACCTTACTGGCCTTTCTAAATCGCCTAGCGGCTCGCTTTGGGGGGTTTTTCGTCGCTATCGCTCCATTGGCGGGTGGAAAAATCGTGATTGATTGTTGGTTATATTACAACGTTTGTAAAACATTTTCAGATACACAATAAGTGTAATGATCGTATATGTCAGGCATGACAATTTGTGCAAAATGATTTCCATTTTGGTTTGTAAAGTTTCTCCTCTTTGTTATGCTTTATGCCAGTCAATAAAAGTTGCTGGTATTCCCACCAAGAAACATTTAGTGTGGAGTGATTATGGGTTCTTTCTGAATAACTATAACGGCCGAGAAGGTAGGCATAAATTCATTTTTGTGAAACAAAAATAGAAATTTAGGCCGGATGTGACGGCCGATATATTTTGATTTGGCCCAACGTTACAGGGGCCAAGCATCAAACCGAAGTTCTTTTCGAACAACCAATCAGCGCCCTTCAAACAAGCAGTGTTCAGAGATTCGAACGCTGAATCATTCTTGACAGAGATAGAAGAAGGGCAGTTTGAACTTCCCCGAGCTCCACGCCCGAATTGGGGAGTTAATCGCATGTTTTTGTGCCCTCCCACCCAGTCCCGAGTGAGTTTGGTTAGTTGATTATTGTGGTTTATTTTGTATCATATTTTGTTTCTTTTTAATTCGAAAATTAATTCTTGCCGGTAACAAGTCAGGTTTTTGCCTGTTATGATATTTTTTAACCTCCTTGGGTTTATACATCATGAAATTAGCTCAATATCAGGTCATGCTCTTTACCCGTTATGTGACCTGGTTTATTTATCATAAAGATAATTCTGCTGTGTGACCGTATGGCTCACAGTTAGTATTTGTTCATGGCTGATCGTTGACTCAATACTGCGAAGTTAATTTTAAAATGTGTCACCGTACAGACCATTTTTCTTCGTTTCTATTTACCGGTGCGAAAGTATGACTCACAGGTTATGTTTAGGCTGTGTGACCGTATGACTCACAGACCATTCTTGATTGATTGTTGGTTATATTACAACGTTTGTAAAACATTTTCAGATACACAATAAGTGTAATGATCGTATATGTCAGGCATGACAATTTGTGCAAAATGATTTCCATTTTGGTTTGTAAAGTTTCTCCTCTTTGTTATGCTTTATGCCAGTCAATAAAAGTTGCTGGTATTCCCACCAAGAAACATTTAGTGTGGAGTGATTATGGGTTCTTTCTGAATAACTATAACGGCCGAGAAGGTAGGCATAAATTCATTTTTGTGAAACAAAAATAATATTACAAAAATGCCGCCAGTCGACTTCAGAATCTGCGAGAGAAAAGAATACAGGTCTACGTCCTCAAAATGTAGCACTTTTTGATGTCTTTGGGTCCGACGTAACGTTACAATTCCAACATTATCAGCTGAACGAACTCATCGTAAGGCACGCCATCGAGATGAACTTTTAGATCAAAGCAAGCAGATCTATACTTGGGAAAGATTGAAGTCATGACGGATGATTTATGAATTGTTACATAGTCAATGAACATGGTTGCCTGGCTTGTTCTGGTAGTGTAAGACATGACTGACAGTTACATAAATGTACGGTCTACATAGCCCCTGTTTAAAGACTCCCAAATGTAAACCATATCATTAGCCATATTACTAGACACATAAATATCGAACCTAATCCAGTTATAAGGGAGACATTTTCATGTTGCAAACAGGTACTAGTATTGTAGATGCAATAAGACACTTGAAAGTTTCAATTTGTGTACAAGGTTGGTTTCCCAAAATTTGAAAGTTGCTGTTATTAGGACCTTGTTTTTTTTATATTTGCTATGACAATCTGAATCATTCTGCAGGGTTTGATACTGTTTCTTTGAATGCACATGCGCAGAACAATCTTCTTCAGATGACTCCCCACTCTTTCAACTGCTGCACGATCCTCAGCAGGTCTGTTAGTTGGCTGGGGAGTAGAGCTATTCCGTACGACAGCCGTAGGCGTTGGTACACGGCGAACCTAAAGTCAGCTCGGAAGTCTGCCTCCAACTGATCCAGCGTGTACAACTGTGGACCAGTGGCTTCTGTAGGGAAACAAAACATAATGTTGCTGTACAAGTACATAAAGACAGTCAATAGACCGATTCTACAGTCTCTTTTACCTCCGTCAAAACGTACAAATTCTAAATAACATACACAAATTCAAAATACTTGACGGACATGCAGTCTCTCTCTCATTGGTCGAACCGCTAACTGCTATATCAGAAAAACTAACTGTTTTGTCCCAAAGTCTTTGTTGTTTCTTCCTCTGAAATCTTTTGATATATTTTTCATTCACAGAATTGTTCTACATTGTTCTATAAGCGAACACAAGAAACCTCATTTGAGACCAAAAAACGCAAACTAGAGTAAATTCATGGGAATTTCTAAACACTGCGCATGTCATCTTGATATATTGACCATAGGAATTTCCCTTAAAAAAGTGCCCTTTCATACCACCTACAAATTAAAAGTGATGTTATGCGTATTGAAGCATTCACAACTTTTTACAAATATGTTAGTGGGTTGTAAAATGCAATGAAATTGCGTTTCACGTACATACATATCTTAAACGCATTGCGCACTCACTGTTTTCTCCCAAAGTCTTCTGTAGTTCTTGGTAATAATGTTTCAAGATGTCGGCCCGGTGATTTTGCAAAATGTCCCAAGTTTGAAAAATGAAGAGGTAAACCAGGTCAAAGGTCGGCGGCCGGTAGGACACCATCCCCCAATCCACAAGCTTGACGTCTACGGCTTTTCCATCTTCGTACTAATTGAACACACAAGGACAGATAATGTGTAACCCCGTGAACATCAAACAATCTTTAAATGAGAAGGTATCACTGAATGGCCAGGCATGCGTAGGTGTAGCCAGCCATGAAACATCACTTCCTATATGTCTACAACATTGGAGCAGAGCCAAACCAGAAATCCAATTCTCCAAATATCCCATTACACTATTTCCCCGTTGAACACTCACGGATAGATAACTTGTAAAGCTGTGAAAATCAAACAATCTCGAAATGAGTAGGTATCCCTGAATTTCTAGGCATGCGTAGGTGTAGCAACAAGACATCACTTTCTATACGTCTACAACATTGGAGCAGAGCCAAACCAGAAATCCAGTTCTCCAAATATCCCATTACATTATCCCCGCCTTACATACTGGCAGGCTGCACGTGTGCACACACACCTCAGGAAATACTGACGTACTGACAGAAATGCTGGTTTTTGGCGTAGAGGACTTGAACTAGGCAAAATTTTTGAAACAGGATACTATTGACAGCACGCAGGACACTAAAGAAGTACAGGAGATGTTGGACTGTACCTTGAACATGATGTTGTTATTCCAGCAGTCAGCATGACACAGCACCTTCAGTCTGGCGGGGTTCTCCACTGCCTCTTTCAAAATCGCTACACCATCCAGCTTCCTCAGACACTCCATCAGACCCTCCTTACCAGGAAAGGCTGCTGCGAAAGTCTCCAACCCCTCCTTGTAGTACTTGGAGTACCACGGTTGTTTTTCAGTTGTGTACATTTCCACGAACCAGTCATACCTGTCGGGTAGGCGGGTTCCTAACTGGAGTTCCAGCCGATGAGAAAGACCGTGGATCCGGGCCAGAGCTCCTACCGTCAACTTCATCTCAGCAACCTCTAACGTTTGCGGGTACGGCTTGATTGAAAATCCTCGTGTTTTTAGATTCTCCAGAACTCGGACAGACATGTTAGAGGTCTGGTCACTCGCGGTGAAGTAACATTTGGGAACCGGCAAGACATTTCTACAAGATTTGTTATAACCTTCTGACTTGGTTTTAACTTCGGACTCCGGGTTTTCAATACTAAATAGTGATAGAAAATCTGTGACGGTCACAGAGTAGAACTTGACCTCCCCCGTATCAAACATGATGTAGTCCTCCACAGACAAGTATTCCGCCATCTTCATCCATCGGAAACTTGTCAGCTTCACCACCAGACTGTACCGCTCTTCTTTACCGTTCTTGGTCCCCGTGGTAACCAAGGCAACAAGATCGCTCATGGCTCCAAGCCCTTCTCCTATTGGTCCAGTGATGTCGACTTGAGTGATGGTGACATCAGGGTCAATGTTGTTGAAGATCTGTAGAACCCACGGTTTGGTGATATCATCCACAGAACCTGGGACGGCGGTTATATTGGACACTGACATGTTTCTGTTGGGAAAAATAATATGGACGATTCAGGTGGACGAATTTAGACTTGCAAGCAAATGCTGAATGTTTGACGCTCCATTGAAACAATAACTGTCAAAAGATTCAAATATTCTGTACTGATTTTCATAGGAACACCATCAAACTATGCAGCCTGACCCAAATAACTGTTACATAATCCAAGGTTATATCATATAAAATTGATAATCAAGACATGCAACATGCATCTAGAACTTTGCACTTTTGGAAAATTAACTTTGTTCAAATTTCAACTTTCATATCAGCCCTGTAAAAATTGTATTAAAGTATCTAAATGTATCTAGATTTCTTACTAGAAAAAAAATGTTGTCCTGACTGAGATGAATCAGCTTTTAGGCGGTGTCTAGAAATTATGACTTGTCACAATGGCGTCTACCAACCAGTATAAATTGGGGTTCTATAGAACTGTGTATATAACATTCAACAATGTTTCACACTAAATGGCTTTAGTGTTGTCACTAGTATATTCTAGGCTAGGTTCATATTCCAGCTAAATTCTTTAAAAGCATCATTTTAATAAGTCTCAAGATTCTTGAAAATGATCTCAACGCAAAGCAAATATTTTTTCCAGACGGTCAGACAGTGTAGAGGGTCCAGAAAAACTTCCAAAGGCATGACTCAATTTATCGGGACAGAAGACTCCTGGGCGGTACCTTAAACAGATTGTCGCAAGGTTCAGGAAGGTTACACGTGCACAATGACACACCTATGTCAGACCAAGCCGATTCACACGTCTCCGATATAATAAGAAAGAAAAACATCACAAATTAAAATCTACTTTAATGGTCCTGTCCGTGAGCTTTGACTTGATTACAAAACCAATCTGAGGACAAAATTTGTGAGTTTTCAGCAGGGTTTACACCAGCAAAAGAGCCTGAAAGGCCTCAATGGCCATAGATCATAAGTTATATAGACCCGGACTGACAGGTCACTGAGTCCATGTAGCTTATAATCGGCTTTGGCTTGATTTGGCTCTGTAGTGTTTTTACCACTTTGTGATCGTTAATAAGTAGCCTGATGAGCTGATCAATTTTTTTAACCGAATGATCGCTATTTTTAAATATTTTTCACATTCCAATGAACTTCAATACACACTGTGTAAGTTCCCAAGGCGCCAGTTCCCTCCCCCTTTCACAATTATACAAAGTTTCCTCCTTCAGAGTGTTTGGCGAACATTCAAGCAAAGAACAGACCGTTAGCCTTCACCAGGCCTTCCTAAGGGGATATGCATGGATCTTAGAATTTGGCGAAAAGGGCATATTAGGCCAGGCGAGTCAGTCCGCGGAAAGGGAAAGATTCCCCCTCCTGGCCGATCAAACCCTTCGGTGGCCAGACACCCCTGGCAATTGCAAATTTATCTTATAGTCAGCGTACTTAGACTGGTAGAGACCAACAGAACGTCTAGCTTACCTTGTTTGGTTGCCCGTAGTGAATTGTAACACGTTTGTTGGCTGCTTGAGTCAAAACTGGTCTGCAGGAGTAAACAATTTAACGTACAGATATCTGTGCTGTAGACAGAGTATAGACAGGGTGTAACCCAACTTGCGCAGTCACGCTACGCCAAACGATAACCTACGGCGAAATATCTTACAGTGTTTTGGGCCAACCGTCCTTGACATTGCCTCTGTGCGTCACAGACACACATACACATATATACACAAACACACACACACACACACACACACACACACACACAAATATGTATATACACAAACACACACACATGCACACTGTGTCACAGAAAAATACACATATATAATTTATATACCCAACAGCACAGTACCCAACAGCGCAAAAATCTCTTGGGACCAAACTTTCTTGCAACACTGGACGTAAGGCGCCCTCTGGCAACTTGAAGGTGAAGTGTTTCAGGAGGCAAGAAACGAGCCAGCTGCTCACCGAGGCAGACACGGTGACCTGTAGAATAGGTAATAAGAAAGAATGAAACAAAATTACAGACAAGACATTTTTTATGACATCAATAACTTGTTTGAATATCTTGATATTTTAAGGTTCAAAACATTCCTTGTGGTTTTGTTGGACTTTGAGTTGAAGCCGCTTACCAGTAGAAATGACATGAAGGATTCCGGTCTACAGACCACCTTGCCGTCAGAGTCAAGGGACCTACGTATACGGAGGTCAAACTTATCTGGGTCCGGTCAGAACTCCGAGTCCATGTTAGCTGACCACAGGTTAGGAAGAATCTTTGAAGAGAATGTACAGTAAACACATTTCGTTATAACTTTCGTTGTCTGAGCCGTAATGGTATGACTGTGAAAACATCATTTTGCGATTGAAACCCATAAAGAGCTGATTTGTTTGTGATTACTCAATTGAAGAAACATGAAAAAATCCTCACATCTACCTCTCTTACCTACGACCCAGGAATGACCCCCACAGTTCCGAGTGCGCATGTGCAAGTGTTGCATTGCGGTGTAGGTCAATGTTCAGCAAGCCATAACGAAGATAGCAACGATTTATAAATAACTTACCTGCCTTCCTGCGGGATATCATAGCCTCGGAAAGTTGTGTCCTCTGTTACAGTGTGAGGACCACTGAGGGAAGCGATGGCCCTGATGCGCTGGATCTCCATGATAGTAGCCTCGATGTACGGGAGCTGGGACCTGTGGGCCAGGGTGGGCACGTCATGGTCTGTTCCCAGGATACTGTCCAGCGCAGCTTGGACCTGTTACAGTATTTTCTCATACGAATCAACAAAGCTTACAGCAACTACAATAACAGTGTCCGCAATTGTGTTTTAGGTCAAACTTCAGAAATTGAAGATCTCTTGGCTTGTATACGATTAGCTTCTTCACAATTCCGATTACGCATGTGCTGCAACATCAGTCTTATGTTACACAAAGTAAAAAAAGATTGTGTAAACATGGCTTTATAGCAGTTAAGAAAAAAGGGAACTCAAAGACACGAATTATTTTATATATTTTTTTTCGTTAAACAAGACACATGGAATGGAATGTGTAGAACACCTGATCAAACCTGTCCATCATCTGTGGGTGAATTTAATAAGCAGAACTGTAAAATATAAAGATATTTTTTAAAGTCTTCATGGAAAGCGTAAAAAAAGAAGGAAACACACTTAGTTTCTCTCATACTATTTTTAAAGTTTTTTTATTTTTATTTATGGAACCTGTCATCTATTGCACCAAATGAGTCACAGCATACATGTACATGTGCTTGACAGGCTGTTTCTTCGAAATACAACAACATTTAGTTTTCTTTCAATTGTTTTAACTTCAGGAATATAAGATAAAAAATGTTCCCCAAGACATGTATTGGGCAATTTGTTATCCAACAGGCTAGTAATATGTCAAAGACATACTGAAATAAAAACGAATGTGATTGTGGAAAAACTAAACTTTACTTAACCAACACTAAGATTAATTGGGACTTGCCCCAAATTTTCAGCCGACTCCGTCAGCCATGTTCACGGAATGGACCCGTCGGCTGTAACTTCCGGACGTGACGTCAGGGACACACGACTGCAGCAGAGGGTCGTAGATGCCAGATAACCTGTGTCGCCCCCGTCTCTGTTTAGTGATGGACGGTGGGCACGGATGTACACAGCCTCCTTTACTCCTCTTGCAAAGAACTCCGGCTCTGAGTCAAGGATTTTGACCTTTTCAAGAGGAACTGAGTGTCCTGGCGACTCAATGTGTATATGTTTGGACACTGTAACGTAACAGCGACGTCTGTAAGAAGAAGATGACCACATTTATATCGAAAAAGTATGATAATAACATCGTGCTCACATTTATTAAGCATCAGTTAGTTTCTGTCATATAACATAAAGATATCGTTATCATTGTGTGGCTGAATGGTGTTTATAAACCATTTGCGTCCGCCCACCCGCCTCGCTCGCGAACACCGCTGTTGGCGCCTTGCTCCGGTTAGTACTTTTGTTTTGTTTTGGTATCAACATTCAAATGTTGTTGTTTTCTGTATTCTCTCCGTCCGCAATTCGAGCAACTTAAGTAACGAAATAGAAAAGGAGGAAGCATCGGAATGGAGCCCGGCTCCCGTGCACGCGGTCACCGATCTCTGATGCGTTCATACGGCGTAGTTGGCCCTCGGGTCATCCGGCTATTTCCTGACCTGACCTGTGCCCAGGCGTGGCGCTCGCCCATTGGTCAGCCCATTTGATGAGATTAGGAAGGGAAGGTCCCGCGGCAGGTTTGCATGCAAGAGTTGCCTTGTTTCCGCACACCGCAGCCCCTTCAGGGAAAACATCTGTATGCCGCAATATTATTTCTGCCATCATCATTTTTTTCTGTCAACCAGGGAGAAACACTGCATACTTTTGAGGCATGTTGCATTTTATTGAAGATATGTGAGATATTCCGTTGATCAAGATTATGTCACATTTTCTATTACAGCTAAAGTCCAACATCGACATTAAAGACGAGTTCAATTTGAAGGTACGGCATATTTACAAACCCCCAAAAAATTCTAGAGGAATTCGAGTTGTTGGAAGGTCGACCAGACGATGTCGTGTTTACATACTGATTAACAGTCTCAACAGCCTATCTTATGTACACGTGTTAACTACATAGAGGGGTTCAATGTAATCTAACATTACAGTACTAAGAAACTTGCTATTTCAACGACAACATCTTAAAAAGAAGGTCAATTGTAATTCTATGACAGAAATGCTTACATGTTACATATTCTTCAAATCAAGTTCTAGTCTATACCGTGTACGTGTAGCTACTGAAATACTTAAACCTAGAGAGACGCCTACATTATTCTAATTTCCTAACTACGATGACCTGACGATCTAGCGTTACCTAGACTATGGTACACTTCAAATACGCTAGCTGCAACTGTTGTATTACAGGTATTCTTCAATGAGTCAATATCAATGCGGTTCAGTTTAAGATACCAATAAACAATTTTAGTCAATAACATGTACATGTAACGTTAACTATGTTATCTACACCTAAGTATCTAAAATCTAGAGGCACATACCATACACTCTAAGACTTCTTCTCACTACCAAACTACGATGTCCTGCCAATCTAGCTTTACCTAAACTATTAAACAATTGAAAAAACCCACTGCAATTGTTATATTCCAGGTAGTCTTCTATGTATCAACAATGTGTTTCTAGAGATCTGTGTAAACGGGTAAACCACTATGTAACCACCATGTAACCATCGTCGTCATCATCATCATAATTCCTCATCGTATCTGACTGAAGGGGTGTAGGGTTCGCAAAAGTTACTGTCCAGTTAAGTAAAAAAAAAATAACAGAAAAGTAGCGCAAATGCTAAGATTTCAATAAAGGTGAACAAGCGTCACACGAGAAAACTTTGGTGCGTGGCTTCTGTTCGTCCTACTATACTTGTCTCTTACGATTTCCCCTGATGCCGAACTTGCCTGTAACCTTCACATCAATAGGGCTTCTCAACGGCATGAGTTCGCATGTGTATCTTTAGATCACCAAGCATACTGTCTGACGCACTCCTCGCATTTGAGTTGTTGAACACACTGAACTGTTTGCTGCATTCAGCGCACCTATAGGGCCAGTATGAGTCCATATATGCTTCTTCAAGGAAACCAGCTCACTAAACTGTCTGTCACACTAAGGTTTCTCACAAGAGTGAGTCCGCATATGCCTCTTCAGATTACTCCGGTCACTAAACTGTTTGCTGCATTCTTCGCACTTGTAAGGCTTCTCACCGGTATGAGTTCGCATATGACTCTTCAGATGAGCAAGATTACTGAACTGTTTGCTGCACTCCTCACATTTGTAAGGTTTCTCACCTGTGTGAGTCCACATATGACTCTTCAGAGAACTGAGATCACGGAACTGTTTGCTGCATTCATCGCACCTGTAGGGCTTCTCACCAGTATGAGTCCGTATATGACTCTTCAGATTATCGAGCTGACTGAACTGCTTGCCGCACTTCTCACATCTGTAAGGTTTCTCACCGGTGTGAGTGTGCATGTGCCTCTTCAGACTACACAGCTCACTAAACTGTTTGCTGCATTCTTCGCACTTATAGGGCTTCTCACCGGTGTGAGTCCGCATGTGACTCCTTAGGTTACCCAGCTGACTAAACTGCTTGCCGCACTCCTCACATTTGTAAGGTTTCTCATCAGTATGAGTCTTCATATGTCTTCTCATATTACTCAGCACACTAAACTGTTTGCAACAATCCTCGCACCTAAAAGGTTTTTCGCCAGTGTGAGTCCGCATGTGTCTCTTCATGTCACTCAGTTGACGAAACTCCTTGTCACACTCGCCACACTTGTGGGTACGTGGAAGAGGCTCTTCTTGTTCCAGGCAAGATACAGCCGGGGTCGCCATGTTGAATAGGTCTCTGACACTACAGGAATGGAAATAAATTTTAAAATTCAGGAAAGAAACGGTTGGTTTTATAACATAGGCCACAAAGGACTCAGTTGTCAAGCATAAGTAACGTTAACTACTGTGTAAATTGATGGGAATTATTGCTGGTTCCTTCCAAACGGCAGGAGTGTGAATAATAAGTGTAATAAGTGTACAAGAACCATGGATCTTCTGGTTGAAATCTTCTTACAATTAGCCTGCTTCGCAGACTTCTATAGCTATTAATTCTGGCTTGTAACTTTAGGAAGGAGCAGTTGTTTGGCGTTTCATCATGGGGTAAGGTAACTCCATTGCCGGGATAGGAAGTTTCCGTAGAGGCCATCAGCGCTGCTGCAAGTCTGTGATTGAGGCTACTTGTAACAATGTACCGTTTTTCTTTAGAGGGTGGCGAAAGCAGTGACTGCTTGTGTGGTTTTCAAAGAGATTGGAATTAATTTTTCTATTTCCATTTTTTTTTTAAGTTTTCATCTAGAGAAGAATTCAATATGTTTCCATTAGGGAAGAATTTAATATTTTTCTGAGAAGAATTTACAATTAATGTAAAACAGCGTTAGATATTGATTCGGCATATTGTCAAAATCTCGAATGACAAAGATTGGAGCCCAGCCGTAAGAAAATATTACAATCCTCCACCCCAACATCTGCTTAGAGATTTAATAACATTGTATTAGGAGGATCTGCGTTAGTCTCTGCCAGAATCCCGGCTGGTCGAATAGTAATAGTAGGATTTGGCCAAGTTAGGAAGAAAAGTCTGGTAGGAATTAATAGGTCTAGGACTGAACTGCACATACTGGTTTGCAGCCTGCTGCAAACGTCTGACAGAAAACCCAAAGTTTACTTATTTGTCCCCATTTGGCCAAACTCTCCTGACTATCTAAACACGTTCACATACTAGTACCCGACTCCAAGGTCTCGAACTGACTAAGCAGACAGATGACAAATGAACACTTGGAAATAAAATGCGCGTTATCTTCCACTGCTTTAGATGCATGGCGGGTATTTACAGATTCTTTCGCACACTGGTGACACAGTCATAGTCATAAACACAGGAAACCAAAACCAAAGAGAGGAATTGCAGAGAGACACATACCTGACACTGTCTGAGGGAGGAGGGAATGATAACTGTGAATCCAGATAATCTAGGAATTTATGCAGGATCAGCGGAGGAGATGAACAAGGAAGGAGTAGAAAAACTCCAAAAACTGAAAAAGCCTTGGTCAAATACTTGACAAATACGAGAAGATTTGAACAATGAATGATAAGAAGAGAGTGAGAAATGCAAGTGAGGACAGACGACAAAAGTAATAGAAGAAAGGAAGTTTGAAGTGATACCGCCTACAGTGTGCAAAAGTCGAACAATTGGAAAATTCGAAAAAGCAGCGAGAGTGAAATACATGTGTTTGGAAGCACAAAGAGAGAAGGAGGTGAGGGAAAGCATGCGCACATGTGACCATATACCGACGAACTGAAGCGGTTAGAGACAACAACAACAACCAAACCAAAGTCAGCACTTACCGAGATACGCTGATACTCCAAAGTACTTTGCGATGTTTTCACGTCGACACAGGTCCTCGCTGCTTCAAAGTCAGTACTGACAGAAACAGGGCGGTCAAGACGGGGTATATCGTGACTGAGTAGGTATGACAAAACCGGTTCGGTGGGTCAGTTAACAAAGGAAAGCACCGCGTTACGTGTGCTGATTTGCATAAGGGAAAAGCAGACAACATGAGACAAGTCAATAATCAATACAGATATTACCAGTGTGAGGTTATGGGTTATTGTGTCAATAATGCGCTGAATCGTCTTAAAAATCGTGTTAGATGAAGAGAAATAATCTTCCTGTCGCTATTGCAAATGGCGGCCAAGCTGAATCACGGGTCAGTACTTGAGGTGGTGAAAGGTCAAAGTTTACATACCTGATTACCCCGGTGAAACAAAAATGGCCGACTAAACCATAGTGTGACATAGTTAGGGGTGTGTCAACTGTACTTTTCTGGCCAGCTCTGGCATGTTATCGGCCAATATCACCCGAGTTTTAAGAGGCTAATTTACAAAGGAACAAAAAAGAAGGACAACCTGGCAAACAATGATAAAAATGACAATACAGTATATTGACAAAACTAGATTATGGAATCTCTAGTAGCCTACAGCGCACCAGTAAAGGCAAAGGTTACATAGGAGCATCTTGATTCATACACAACTATTATATGCGCTAAAATTGATAGTGAAAGCTTGAGTTTATTTACGGCCATTAAATATAAAGTGATAATTAGAACTTTAGCAACTGAAGCAAAGAAAACACATCTATAACTAAGCTCTACATTATTTTCAAAAGACGGTGTCTAAGCAGTTCAAACGGTCTCATTTCCACACTACTTCTAGTCCATCAACAGAATATGGAGCATGCAACAACACAGAGAAGGTTACACTACAAAGGAATTCTTTATTACAACTTCTTTATCACAACCGACCGCTAATGCTGATCAAGATAGTTTCAGAGGTCACATCGGGAAAGAAATTACACATTAAATGCATGTTATTTCCAATTACCACAGCTGGCATTAATTAAGAACAAATTTGTTAACAGCATTACAAGGACCGACACCCTCTGAGCTTCTTCCTCTGCAATGCACGTTATCTACTCAACAAGATGGACGAATTTGAAACCGTAGTTTCGGACAGTGGAGCCAACGTCGCGGTCGTCAGTGAAACCTGGGCATCAACCGACCATGCAAGGGAGCTGACAAATATGGATGGATTCACGGCATTCCTGAAATGCCGATCGGACCGACGAGGAGGAGGAGTAGCTGTATATGTGCGCGACAACATTCCCTCACGAGAACTCCAGGAAGTTCAAGTTCCTGAAGAACTGGAATGTCTCTGGGTGTGGTTGCGCCCTCACCAACTTCCTCGCTCTGTATCGTCACTCGCAGTTTGTGCCACCTACATACCCCCGGATTCGCCGCACCAGGACCTTCTTGTCGATCATCTCATCAACATGACCGACGCCCTGCGGATTAAGCATCCTGACATCGGGATTGTCATACTTGGGGACTTAAATCGGACCGATACGACTCGCCTTTGCCAAGGTAACTCTCTGCAGCAAGTTGTAGACCGACCAACAAGAGGGAATGCAGTGCTAGATGTGATCATTACAAACATCCATTCTCTGTATGATGCACCACTTGTAGGCACACCAGTTGGTCTGAGTGATCACAACTCCGTGGTCTGGTCGCCAAAAGTGATCAACGTGCAGAACAAATCCCACCGTCGTGTAGTGAGACCTCTCAAAGACTCCAATGTTTGAGCATTCGGAACATGGATCACCCAGCATGACTGGCAGGAAGTCCGTAATGCCACCAACACCGCTACAAAAACAGATCTCTTCTACAAGACCCTGACTGAGCACATCGATAAATTCTTCCCCATAAAAGCTGTGAACATCCATTCATCGGATAAGCCATGGATCACACCAGCCATCAAGGATATGATCCGTAGACGCCAAGAAGCGTTCCACGGTGGGAAGGAAGAGACATGGAAAAGACTCAGATACAAGGTTATACGAGACATAAAACGAGCAAAGAAAAGGCACTACGTGGACAAGGTACAGCAGCTTAAGGTAGAAAATCCAGCCACCTGGTATAAGGAACTCAAAACCATGTGCAACATCGTCAAGCCTCCCTGCGTGATCCACGTGCCCGATGTCGATCCAACTGACCATAAAGCTGCGGCAGACGCTATCAACAAACACCTAGCAAGTATTTCCCAGCAGTCTCCCCCGGAATGTACCAGTCAGCTGCCTTCTTACCTACCTGCACCCTCTCTACCACCGGAGATCCATCCCTGGGACATGTATGAGGAGCTGAGACGTGTCAGAGTCGGCAAGGCTTGAGGCCCGGATGGTATCGCACCGAGATTGATCAGGATGTTTGCCTGTGAACTTGCCGAGCCACTTGCGGACATACTTAACATGTCGCTTAAGGAAGGTGCAGTACCCTCTCAGTGGAAAGAGGCTGTGGTTACCCCCATCCCCAAAGAACAACCGGCTGTTATCGACAAACTGCGCCCAATATCCCTCACCGCGATATTCGCGAAGATTTGTGAGGGTTTTGTCGCGAAATGGGTGTTGTCAGACATATGGAGGAATATAGATCGGAGGCAGTTTGGAGGTATCAAACGTAGTTCCACTACACACTGTCTAGTCAGCTTAACACACTTCCTGTTCCAAGGTGCAGAGAGGAGCAAAAATGTGGGTACCATCGTATTGACAGATTTTACTAAGGCATTTGACACCACCAACAACGAACAAGCCATCAGTAAACTCCTGGGCATGGGAACGCGACCTTGCATCATACCCTGGATTGTTGATTTCCTCTCAGAAAGACGCCAGCGTGTTAGATATGGGGACTCATTGTCAGACTGGCAAACACTCACTACCGGCGTACCACAAGGTACAAAACTGGGCCCCATAATCTTTCTTTGCTTGATTAACGACGCCTGTCTTGCGCTTGACGACCGATGGAAGTACGTCGATGATCTTTCCCTTGGAAAAACAGAAGTATCCTCGAACAGTCACACCTCCAAGAAAATGTGAACGCGCTGAACAAATGGTCCAAGGACACACAGCTTAAACTCAACCCAAAGAAGTGTCTCACTTTCACCGTGTGTTTCCTGAAAACCCCGATAACCATTGATGGGAAACTGCTTGAAGCTGTGAAGATTGTCAAAGTTCTAGGACTGTGGCTGCAGTCAGATCTGAAATGGGGGAAACAAGTAGGCGAGATGACCAAAAAAGCAGGCCAAAGGTTCTTCATGCTTAGAAGACTGAAAACTTTTGGCGTCCCACTACCTGATCTTGTCGCGGTATACTCTGGGTTTATCCGGCCAGTTCTGGAGTACTGTGTACCTGTCTGGCATCATAGTCTAACAAACCAGCAAACAGCAGCCATCGAACGTGTGCAGAAGCGGGCACTACGCATTATTCTTGGGAGGAACTACACAGACTACAACACAGCACTTGGTGTATGTAAGCTAGACAGACTTGCTAGCAGAAGAGCTAACCTGTGTGCCAGGTTCGCAAACAGCATGGCAGCCTCTGAAAGAACTGCCGAGTTAGTACCAGCTCCCATGGGACTAACGCATGCACGGAAGGTCACTAAGAAACTCGAATAAGCTAGCATTACCAGCCTGCAGAACTGTTAGGTTTTCCAATAGCCCAGTCCCATCATTGCTGCGCATTCTCAATTCCATGAAGTGATCTAGACGATATTAGATTTAACCTATGATATAATTTTAACGCCGATACATTATTTTAATGCTGTACGTGTGAATGCTTTTAAAAATTGTTTTAAATGTATGATGTTGTGTAACAATATGTGACGCAAGAGATGTTTTGTAAAGAGGGCACAATTCAGCCTTTGGCTGCCACGCCGTTCTGACAAATAAACCATTTGATTGATTGATTGATTGATTGGTTGATTGTTAGGATTTCTTACATGAACAACCTCTGGTCAATTACGGCATGTGACACTGCGGTAGACAAGGTAAAATGGGTACATGCTTGTAAAATTCGATAGCATTGTCGTATTGCAATGAAATTTCACAAGGTGCTAGTAGTAATTAAATGAAATAAAACACCGGACAAATTATGTTGATATGATAGATTTTTGGGTTAAAAAACACACATTTTGGTTAAAAAATATTAGGTTCATTTCATGTGCCCTGTCCTCGGTGGAGACAACGTTCTGGACCCTCATATTTCACAGGATGACAGATAAAATCAAGTTGATTTAGTTTGTCCGTCGCTATTTTGTTGTATATTAATTCATCATAACTTTTTTTGGGTAAAAAATAGGTAAAATGGATTTTTTTTCTAATTTTTGGTCAATAATCCGCTCTAGAGGAAATCCTTTCATGATCAAAACAAATAGCGATGGATAAATTTCTTTTAAAAGGGATTATAAATACGAATTTGTCTATATTGTCAGCAAAAGTACTGTTGTCACCGAGGACGAAGCCCGTAAATGCGATGGTAACAGTCCTTCAGAACCGCTTTCAGCGCCGCTGTCGTTTTCCCGCCATTTCACAACCCAAGGGTTCGGCCGTTCGATCGAACGGGCTCGGACGGTACCATCATGCGGCTTCCGCGAGGGCCTCTTTTTGTCATAGGCATCGAATTATGTCAATATTTGATACATTCTTCATCAATATCTAATACGGTTAGAATTTTGACGTTTTACCAAAAGTGGTGAGTGTGCCCCATACATAGTGAGTTCCTGTTTTCGCAATGTATCGTTACATTATGACATTGGACCGTTCTGCTACGTTGTGGTCAAGCGGGGTCAACTGCGGACACGTAGTGGTTCGAATTTCATGTTCCGTTCCATCGCCCTGGTAACCTTGAGGGACCGCGCCCTTTTTCACTCCTCGGCAAGCTTCATCGAATCACAGGCCGTAACTTACCCGAGATGATGTGATCCTGAAGCAGCCAATGACACTGTAACTTCCGTCGCTTTGAGTTCATATGTGGGTACGCAGAGTACTCGCCTGACGAAAGCGTTTTTGGCACTTTCACACTTGTAAATTCTCTCCCCGGAGTGAGCCCGCATGTGTTCTTACAGACTATTAAATTGATGGCAATGTTTACCCCACTTGTCACACCTGTATGGCTTCTCACTGGGTCATTAGGCTTTTACCAGACCCGACCTGACGTGACCCATGCCCAAGCGTGGCGCTCGCCCATTGGTCAGCCCATTTGATGAGATTAGGAAAGGAAGGTCCCGCGGCATGTGTGCGCTCGCCCATTAATATTGGTCAGCCCATTTGATGAAATTACGAAGGGACGGTCCCGCGGCAGGTGTACGCTCGCCCATTGGTCAGCCCATTTGATGAGATTAGGAAGGGAAGGTCCCGCGGCAGGTGTGCAGGCAAGAGTTGCCTTGTTTCCTCACACCGCAGCCCCTTCAAGTAGAACATCTGTTTGCTGCGATATCATTTTTGTCAACCAGGGAACACTGAGATCGAGAAACATACAAATCCAACCATTCTTTTGAGGCATGATGAATTTTATTAAAGATATGTCAGATATTCCGTTCATGAATATCATGTTAGATTTTCTATAACAGCTAAATGCTAAAATCGACCGAGATTAGTCCAAGTTGACCCGGTACGGCATATTTATGAACCCCAAAAATATCTTGAGGAATTCCAGTTATTAGAAGGTCGACAAAAACGTGTCGTGTTTACATACTGATAAACGCTCTTAACTGCCTCTGGAGATGTACTCGTGTTAACTACATAGGTGCAATCTAACCTTACAGCACTGACAAACTTGCGATTTCGACGACGATATTTTAAAAAAGAAGGTTAATTGTAAGTATATGACAGACAAGCGTACATGTTACCTACTCTAGAAAACAGTAAACAGTTCCAGTCCATACCATGTAGCTTTGTTATCCACACTCAAATATCTAAAATCTACATTACTCTACACAACAAACTACAATGATATATCATTCTCACATCTAATATAAGGCCAGGTGAAAAATAAAAATACAAATTTTGTATGTTTAAGAATGGTTTATTTGCCATAAATCTTTCTAATGTCGAAAACAACACATTTCCTAGATTTCAACACAAAGAACACACTGTTGTAGTGTCCACGTAGGTTAGGAAGATATGAATGCAATCAGACCATTACTAAAACATTAATATCTTTATATCTCTATAAACAGCCCAATCATCAAATTCTATAGCGTAGCACCGAACCTGCGTCATTCCCATATCTACGACCAAATTATTTTCTTGGCTTCTCTTTGCCAAACTATCATTGTCCTGCTTGCTTTTCCCCCTGGTGCCTTAAACCTTTAATTCGGTAGCTGTGAACTTCTATCTATCGACTGTGGGTTTGCACGTGGCTTCGGAGATGGCCTGACTGACAGAAGTTTTAAGTCTTACTGCATTCTTCACAAAGGTAGAGTTTCACCCTGGTAGCTGTAAGGTTTCGTCACACCGGTAGGGTTTCACCCTTAATCGTGCATGAAACCGCCACATCGGTTACTGTGAAGTTTAATCGCTGTGAGTTCGCTTGTGGCTCCAGAGATGGTCTGACTGACAGAAGTTCTAAGTCTTACTGCATTCTTCACAAATGTAGGGTTTCACCCTGGTAGCTGTAAGGTTTCGTCACACCGGTAGGGTTTCACCCTTAATCGTGCATGAAACCGCCACATCGGTTGCTGTGAAGTTTAATCGCGGTGAGTTCGCTTTGCCTTGTGGCTCCGGAGATGGTCTGACTGAAAGGTTTAAGTCACGTACATGTGTCCTAAGTGTTATTACATCCTTCACACTGTGAGTTCGAATGTGCCTCCGGAGATTACCTGAGGTACGGAAGCTCCTACTGCATTCTTTACACTGGTAGGGTTTCTCACCGGTATGAGTCATCACATGGCTCTTTAGTTTACCAAGCCGACTAAACTGCCTGCCGCCACTCCTCACATCTGTAAGGTTTCTCACCAGTGTGAGTCCGCATATGCGTCTTCAGACTACACATCTTACTGAACTGTTTGCTGCATTCATCGCACCTATAGGGCTTCTCACCGGTGTGAGTCCGCATGTGTATCTTCAGATTACCCAACACACTGAACTGTTTGCTGCATTCATCGCACTTATAGGGCTTCTCTCCGGTATGTGTCCGCATGTGTATCTTCAGACCACCCAACACACTAAACTGTTTGCTGCATTCTTCGCACTTATAGGGCTTCTCTCCGGTGTGAGTCCGTATATGACTCTTCAGATGATACATCCTACTAAACTGATTTCCGCACTCCTCACATTTGAATGGTTTCTCATCAGTATGAGTTCTCACATGACTCTTCATATTGCCCTGGTCACTAAACTGTTTGCTACACTTATCACACTTATAAGGTATCTCACCGGTGTGGGTTCTCATATGTCTCTTCAGATTACAAAGCCAACTAAACTGTTTGCTGCACTTCCCACATCTTAACGGTCTCTTGCAAGTGTAAGAACGCATATGTCTCTTTAAGCCACTCAGTCGACGAAACTCCTTGCCGCACTCGCCACACTTGTGTGTACGCGAAAGATCCTCTCCACGTCCATTACTTCCCTTCTCTTTTTCTAGATGAGATACAGCCGGGGTCGCCATGTTATATAGGACACTGTGGAATGAAAATGAATGTCAACATTTAGGAAAATCCACTTAGCTGACAAGCACACGCAACTTTAAGTTGAGTTATGAAAATTACTGCTGCCTTCTTATACAGACGGACTTCTGATATGGTGTTCTGCATGATTGAAACCGCATTGCAATTATTAGTACTGCAGATTTTTAGGAAAATTTGTGGTTGCAGTAGGTTCTAAAAGTTAGGTGTTTGGTGTTGTTGACAGGCAGTGAAAAGGGGTCAAAAGGTTTTGCCATCTATCTTTTGATCCCGTATAACGTAGTTCTAGCTGCCGGAATATTATACCTTGTTTTGTCGTCAAATTACACTTTAGAGGCCGGGCAACCATGCCGATGTGAGTTTTTCATGTTCTAAAACTAGGGTTGGTGATTTTGACAGCAACTTTCTGCCCTGATACCCATTGTTAGGAATAGACCGTCTAAAAACAGAACTTTGCCCTGCAGCAGTTTGCGTACCGATAAAACAGGTTCGGAAGGTTCTGAATGATATTGAAACACCGCAGGGGGATTTGACAAACAGATCTGCATTAAGAGAAAAAAGTCAGAATTTCCAAACAAACATATGAAGCGAAGACAGTACATGTAGACTAAACGCCGAAATAATAGAATGCTTTATACAAAAGCTGTACAGGACAAAAATGATGATATATCTGATTACGTGTATTACCTACTATGTGTATATAGACACCTATATAGTGTCATACCAACTAAGTGACCCGATCAACCAGGCCTGCATGCGATCACTTACTATAACAGGCTCACTGTTGACAGCCTGTCAAATAATACTTTCCTCCTAAACATCTTGCTAGATGAAACACCAGTTGGCGCAGAAAAAAAACATTTGATATCATAAGATTTAATTGTAGAATATAGCAAATGAACGTAAAAAATACATTGTAAGCCATTTTCGCCAAAAAAATATCAAAAAACGGTTACCATGGCAACACGAACATCAATGCGATTAAGTCAGTGTGGCCTCAAAGTTCGCTGGCTATGAAGGGAAGAGAATAGTTCAATTTCCAGGAGAGTTTTGCCACTATACTACTAGGGTTCATTGACCCGGGCAGCAGGGTGAAATTAGGGCAGGAGTCCACAATGATCCGTACCCTGTAATTAGTCGGTCTGGTGGAGGCTATTTTAGCTGGGTGTCATCTGCAAGATGGTTCATTGTATCATTTATGTCACATTATTACATTTCATTTATTCATTTCTTTATACGGACAAAAAGTATCTTTCAAATATACACAGTTTTGAACTTCATAGAGCAAACACAAAGATAAGAAAGAATCCATAGTCGCAAACTAACTGTAGAGGCCAGAAGATACTAAAATTACCCGTGACCAGAGCTTTTGTCCATTCTGCCCAAATGGGATCGAAGACGAAAGTCATTTTGTTATGGATTGTTTGCAATATAATGATAAACGCATTAAGCTGTTCACATGCATTTCTGTCCGCTTTCTTGAAATAATTTGCTACACTCTGTTCGTTGGATAAATTCAACTACATTCTGGCAGGCGATAACCCTTATTGCGTACAAACAGACAAATATATCTACGAATGTTTATACCGTAGAACCAATAGTGCAAATGATATGCTAGACGAATATGTTGCCTTATTCATACATGTAGATATTCATATAAATCTGTTTAGTTGTACTGGAAGAAGTTGTTATAGAGCTAACGAAACCTGTTTTCAGGTGTCCTTGGACACACAATACTCTCCTTGCGGAGACATTCACACAAAAGATTACTAGTATTCAGGTCAACGTAAAATAGAAGTATCCTTCTTCAGTCCATTTTTGTGTAACGCATTAATTGTCTTAAATGCTACACAGGGAGTTTATATTAGGAAACGCCTACAACGTATAGTACAAGTTATCAACGTATTGTGGTCGAAGTCTAAGGTCTTCATTCTACGAAACACATAGATACTTTAAGGTCTTACCTGTGTTTCTACACGTAAAGTGGGACGACGATTCTGGCAGCTTGAGCTTTGTCCTTCCGTCTTATATATTATCGGTGTGGGGATACATAATATGGGTCAAAGTTCATGTTGTACGCCTGATTACCTCAATTTATCTTTTCTCGCCAGGCAAGAATGCAAATGTTTAGCCATTGGTGACGGGATTCAATATAGTTGGGGGTCTGCATGGTCTTTCACGTAAGGCGTAGGCAGCACCTACAGGAGAGCATAACCCTGGCTAGGGATAGATGAACCTGGAGGCAACTCTCGATCTTCATGTCTACCTTGTCCCCCAAACGACCTGGAGGTCAAGGGACTAGGTAGGTAGGTAGGTAGGTAGGCAGCCCATTTCTATTTCCCGTAATTGGCATACCTGAATATGAGTGTAGGTACGCACCACTAGACTTCGCTGATATCAACTGCGGTAAGATCGGGTTGATATAAAATACGGATGGTCAAAAGATCAGATCTCCCAACACCTGCAGCTGGAGACTGCCGAAGGCGTGGAGTAAGGACTGGTCCAAAGTAGCTACAGGTGTGTCTAAAGACCTGGTGGATTTTATTAACAGGGCCGGGATGATATGAAAATTTTGAAATTAAAATCGTGAAATCGGGACCTTAATCAGTCATTCTGTTCTTAACGTGTGACAAAACAACTGACATTTGCACTTTGGTGCATTTATGTAACCATGTCCTACTTGGTCACTGAACCATGCTACTTGGGCAGCAATTTTTCTCCATTGTCTGCTGACCTTTCAAAATATATAGTGCCCACTAAACTGGTTATTGTGGTCGTTGTCTGCTGAAAACGCGTTTAAGGGTCTGCATGGGGGTCAACGATTTACGCTAAAGTCAGAAGAAGTTCCCCCTAAGTATTACGCTAAGTCAAGGAAAGCAATTACGCTAAATTTGGTCGCCTAGCTACGAATTACGCAGATAAGATGATTTCCCTACGAATTACGGGTAATAGAAAAAGGCTGCCTAGTACGTAAAAGACCATGCAGACCCCAAATATATCGAATCCCGTCACCAATGGCTACACATTTGCATACTTGCTTGGCAAGAAAAAATAAATTGTGTGGCGCATTCCATTATGCGTTTAGGGGACATGGTTCAACGGAGTCTGAGTATGTGGCTGTAAAGTTGGTGTGATATAACAGCTATATAGATATCATAAATACCGATACAGTGCACAAATCCTGACAAAAC
>NC_049986.1:3292318-3298821 GCF_000003815.2 Branchiostoma floridae
ATGAAGACATTTGACTTGGACCACAATACGTTGATAATTTGTGGGCGTTTCCTAATATAAACTTCTAATACTTCTTTTTTTCGTTGACCTAAAAACTAGTAATCTTTTGTGTGAATGTGTTAGGTTATTGTGTGTCCAGGGACACCTGAAAACAGGTCACAACCTGATTGTTATGTGTAATAAGATGTAACAAATCAAGGAATAAATAGCGAAATTTTTGTTAACACGACAAAAGTACAACTACTTTAGTAAGGTCTATAAAAATTAAAATTCTACACTATTGTTTCTACGGTACAGACATTCGTGGATATATTTGCCTACTTGTGCACAGTAAGGGTTATCGCCTCCCAGATTGTAGTTGAATTTATCTATCTATCAGATAGTAGCAAATTCTTTAGAATTTTCTTTAGAGCAAGCGGACAGAAATCTACATGTGAACAGTTCTCTTAATGCAAACCAGTGTGTCTAATTCCCCTGGGACGTTTTGTTACAAAACAGAACCTTCCGAACCTGTTTTGTCGGTACGCAAACACCTGCAGGGCAAATTTCGGTATTTAGACTGCCTGCCTATTCTTAACAATGGGAATCATGGCAGAAATATTCTGTCAAAAATCACCTACCTACGAGTTTTAGAACATAAAAAAACTCACATTGGCATGGTTGTCCGGCCTATAATGTGTAATTTGACGACAAAACAAGGGGGGAAAATACGGCATAATTACGTTATACGGGATCATAACCCTTTGACCCCTTTTCACTGCCTGTAAACAACACCAAACACCTCATTTTTAGAACCTACTGCAACCACAAACATTGCTAAAAATCAGTTTCTTCAACACAATAAATAGGTTACAACCCTTAACTGTAATATTCACCTCCAAAATCCAAACATATCCAAAGAAAAAAATTCTACAGGCACTTTTGCCAAGGGTACCTAATCATTTTTAAAGTAGGCCATCTGCGCGTGTCCGGAAATACCCAAATTTCCCCTCCAACTGGCTATTGTGGTTAATGTATTTGCTTTAGTGCCTGGATTATGTAAATTACAGAAAATCAGCGGTCGAGGAACATGTTATTGGCAGGTTATATGTAATACAGCAGGTATAGTTTTTTTTTCAGTCGATAAGCTAAAACTTTCATCTTGTCGCATCGTGGTAATTAGTTGGTTCTTTTCTTTAGTCTTGCAGCATCTCGAGTTTGACCAACATGGCGACCACAGCCGGATCTCATCTAAAACAAATGGAGGGAGAGGAGGGACATGATTCTCCCCGTACCCACAAGTGCAGCTATTGTGAGAAGGAGTTTCCCTTCAAAGGTAGCCTGGATCTTCACCTGCGAACTCACACTGGTGAGAGACCATACCAGTGTGGAGAATGCGGGAAACGGTTTATTCAGCTATGTAATCTGAAAGACCACATGAGAACTCACACCGGTGAGAGACCGTACGAGTGTGAATATTGCAACAAGTGCTACAGTCGGTCAGCTCATCTGAAGGCTCACATGCGGACTCACACAGGGGAAAAACCGTACAGGTGTGAGGCATGCTACAAGCAGTTCAGTAGGCTTGGTACCCTGAAAATACATATAAGAAATCACACGGGTGAGAAACCGTATAGATGTGAGGAATGCAGCAAGCAGTTCAGTAAGCTTGGTACCCTGAAAATACATATGCATACTCACACTGGTGAGAGACCATACCAGTGTGATTATTGCGGGAAACGGTTTAGTCAACGATCTAATGTGGAGGACCACATGAGGACTCACACCGGTGAGAGACCGTACGAGTGTGAATATTGCAACAAGCGCTTCAGTCAGGCAGCTCATCTGAAGGCGCACGTGCGGACTCACACAGGGGAAACCCCATACAGGTGTGAGGCATGCTGCAAGCAGTTCAGTAGACTTGGTATCCTAAAAAATCACATGAGAACTCACACGGATGAGAAACCGTACACATGTGAGGAGTGCAGCAAGCAGTTCATTGAACTGTCTAGTCTAAAGAAACACATGCGGACTCATACAGGTGAGAAACCGTACATATGTGAGGAGTGCAGCAAGCAGTTCAGTGACCCGAGTCATCTAAAAGTACACATGCGGACTCACACAGGGGAAAAGCCCTACACGTGTGAGGAGTGCGGCAAACAGTTCATTCAGTTGTCTAATTTGAAGAGTCATATGCGGACTCACACTGGCGAGACGCCATACACGTGTAAGGAGTGTAACAAAAGCTTTCGTCATTCACGTAGTCTTCGTTGGCACATGAAAACTCACATCGGTGAAAATCTGTGAATAACTGTGTGACGACAACATGTACATATTCTTACACATTAGAAAAAAAATACATCATAAGCTCGATTAATCTTTTTTTCGTTACAAAGTTTAAGGTAGGCAATGATTTACCGCTACTTAATTCAGCCGTGTACTCACAACATGCCTCCACTGTCAAAAAATAACGAGAACTGAATTAAAGCATAGTAGTTACTATCGTCACGTCTCGTACTTGATTGAAACTAGATTCGTTGTTAAAAAACGACCGTAGAATGTGTTCTAGGTTTGGAATAGAGTAGTGCTATACGTGAGAAAATTTTAAAGCAGTTGTTAAGGTACCCCCCCCCCCAAAGAGTTAGTGAACCAGCCCCGGTTCAGATAAAAGTATAGGTGATGTAGGAAGTATTAACCGACATATGTTAGAAGATAAAACTGATGTTTATTTTCCTGGGGGAGGTGTTGTGAGTTTAGAGTAGAGTAATGCTATACACTATGCTAGTGTAATACTGAGAAAAGCAGTTGGTAAGGTATTAATATTGCCCCCAAAGGTTAGTGAACCAGCCCCGGTTTAGAGAGGGGATAAACTGGGGGAAAGTAGGTCAGACAGAGTCTGGATTGGAGATACAGATGAGAGAGACTGGACAGATCTTGAAGAGAAGTGGCAAATAAAATCATTGTGGACTGCACGTATCGTCTCGGCTTCATCTAATCTAATGAACCCATAATACGTACAAAGTACTGAGTCGCCAATTGCCAACCGTCGCTGATTACTAGTAGTAGTAGTAGATGCCCAGTAGACAGCACGGAAAACAGAAAACGGCTGATTAATGCTATTATATTAAAGAAGTGAAACTTGTACAAAATATATCGTTAATGCTAATTCTCATGGTCAACACTAATGACGAGGAGGCTTTTCAGGAAGCCACGCCCTCTGTGCGCCACTTACGGTTCAAATCTCCAAACAGATCAGACGGTGGATTCAGAGTTCGAACTTTTTTGTCTGTAACCGGAGGGTAACCTCCGGCGATAGACCTAAGTGTAACGCGCGTTCGTATTTGTATCTGTATGTTCCCGTTGTTGCATTCGTATGTGGTTTGGCAAGTCCCCTGCACTGAGTTGAAGGATGGTGCACGTTGTTGTTTTTTCGCGGCAGTTGTTTTATTATGGCTGCAATATCAATGTCAAAATTCACCCCTACCCTTTCCAGTATAGTGGTCCAGGTATTTGATCTGATTGAGCGTTAAGCCATGAGGTAATTGGAGTATTGAGGTTGGTTTGACATAGCATACTGTTAACATTTTTCGGGTTGACAGTCATATGCATTTTATGGTTAGAACGTGTTTGACCCTTGGGATCGTGTTTTTTTTTCGCGGTAGCTGTTTTCATTATCGATGTAATAATTTGAGAAAATCACCCTATTCCCTGGTATTTAGAACAGCTGACCTATAGGCCGTGTAGTTGGTTAATTATTTCTCTCGGAGCAGATATCGGGTTATGTGCATGTCGTGTTGTCAGCTGTTCACAGCTATCACTGTCCCGGCTGTTAATTTTGGGGCAACTTTTAAAATGGTGTGCGTCTCAGGTATCCATTGTCAAGCTGTGTGGTTGTTTGCATTTGGTGTCGTTCGATTCTTCGTCGTTCGAATGATACGCTGATTTTGCTACTGATGCGTACAGGATTGTGTTTAAGATTTGGCAGTGATAGATATGTTAGCTTTCAACCCTCAAACCACCGTATGGGGTCAAAACTGACCCCAGGCGTACGTGTATATTTATATGTGCCATTACGACATTTCTTGTTGAAAACAAATTTCCTCCCATGAGTTTGTATATATGTCTTATAACTTCTCATACGTTTTTACAGAGATTGGCTCACTGTTGATTAAGTTATCATAAAAAGTTTATGTATGGTCAAGTAATATTAAAACTGACCACAGCATATTTTAAACAAACTTTTTTTTTTATTCAAACATTTAAACAGAAATACAGAGTGACAAAAGGGGGCGCACTCAAGTGCAAGACTTATTTTGACGCTACCCCTTACATAAAAAAGCATACATATTTTACAGAGAGAAATCAAGTACAAATGAAAAGCATTGGAAAATCACATCAGACAGAAAATAATACATTGTTCTTAATATAACAAGAAAGGATAAGCGCAAGTCCAGTTTCCCACCCACTGATGAAATAATTGGACACATTACAAAAAATGCTAGGAAAACTGTGTTTTAAAAACGCTTAGTTGTAGTGATGAAGTTTTGGGTTGTTAATAGAATATTGGAGTTGACAACAGATGAATGTAAAGGACTACCACGGAGTAAAAGGGAAACTTTAGCGTTGTCCGATAGTGATGAGAGGTTAAGGGTGTGTCCTAAGAGCCTGGAGAGTTTGCCGAGGAGGGTTGAGCGTTGGGCATTGTACATAGGGCAGTGGAGTAAGAAATTCAGCACTGTTGTCGTTATCCTGTCGATAACAGCTGCCGTTTTCTTTATCTTCAAACCCTGTAGTGGAACAGATCTGCCTCACGAACAAGCTTCATCCACTAAAACGGAGACTCCTAATATCCAACCGTACGCAGTGGCCTATGCCGAGTCGGCATAACTACGAGGATCTGACGGAAGCTCAGCCACAAGCGGACGAAACATTCCTGGTCGTGACAGAACCCCAGAAGACAACTATATCATTCAGCCATATGCAGTGACCTATGGCGAAGACCTAGGATGAGAGTTTAAGCCATATTCAGTGGCTCACGATGAAGACCCAGGACCACAGCGTCAGTGCCATACAGCGGCCAGCTTCATTGATGACCAAGAGCAAGACGACAACTATAAGATCCAGCCGTATGCAGTAGGCTACCCTGACTCCCCATAAGGAAGCAGTGCATCCGCAGAGGCTCAGGATTAAAAATCACTGGAAAATGGTTCTGACGAGCTGACAGAAAACGACAATCAACCAATCGTTTAATTAGAGGACTGTTTGCTGTCAACTGATGACGACATACAGCCTGAATATATGTTTGCTCTGCCAGCTGATGGACAGCTTTAGTGCCAGACAGGCGGACGTCTACTGAAGCTGTAACTTGAGTGGAAGTGTCTCCATGGATGTACTCGTGTGAGTATGTTGGAATTGTAGATCTAAACTATCATATGAACAGTTGTCATAACTGTATTTATCTGTGCATCATGAAAATGTAGATCAAAATTGCTCTATATTTTCAGTAATGACTATCATTGCTGAATCATTATAAAGCTGTAGATGTATCAATCTGTATGTATCGAACATGCGGATGCATTGTTTGGTCATGTTGATTATTTCAGTTATTGCTATAGTCGTCACATGTACGAAATCAACGATACAAAGACAAGCAATTTGTAAATGTTAGTCAAAAGTCTACCTATAACATCCGTTACTGATTACAATTATTCAGACAGATTGAATTGTAATACTAGTAAGATGCAGCAAACATCAATCAAAAGTCAACTTTGGATATGAATACAAACTGCCAGACAAATCAAGTAACCTTATATATTTGCCAGACAATAATTACCTCAGGTGTGGAAATAGAACACCTACATTAATGTATGTGCCCCTGGCAGTTGCGTGCAATTAACACACGCGAGCACACGTGTACATGTATCACCAAGCAATGCTACAAGTCCTTGCTATAAGCAATGGGGGGATTAAATTCGTAAACCAAACAAAACAAAACAAAACAAAAGTTAAACTAAATAGATTCACAGTCCTCTGTGACTCTAAAGGAAACTTTAATGCTTTTCTAAATCACATTAACACTTGGACAAGTAATACATTTCTCAGAGTGCCATTTCTTCTAACAAATGCTAGAGATACTGTCGGTTCCGTGTAATTCATAACTGACTGTATTGCAAATGGTTAGAAAATAGACATAATGCTATCATTACTATAATTGTTTATTTCATTCATCATCATTGCTAAATTAGGTCATCGTAGTAAAACGGAAAAATGAATAAACAAATATACCTAAAGATCAGCATGTTTCGAGTCATTTCGGGAAGGCCGGTCGAATAAAAAAGATGAAAGACAAAGATCACGATTTTCCCCAGCAACCTCTGCTTGGAGATTAGTCTGTTGGTGCTTATATGATGCAGTAACAAAATAAATATTTGACATGTTAACGAGACATGTTGCACACTGTTTGGTCTTTGGATACTCTCTTTGCCCATAATAGATCTGCTTGGGGATTAGGTTCGAATAGTGTT
>NC_049986.1:3299342-3300495 GCF_000003815.2 Branchiostoma floridae
TAAATCTGACAATTATCGAGGAATTTACTAATTTCAGTTTGAATTATGGGATTTCATAGTTTTATTGCTAGACCAAACTTGTTTATCTATATCATTAAGATCCTGTGTCATTTTAAGTTACATGTCTAATTAATTATTCATAATTTATGCTAATTTGATGACGTCATTGGTCAAAATCCAAGATGGGGGATAATGCCATTTTCAACGATAAATACATGTTATTTTTACTCAAATTCCGTCAAAATCTTTATTTTCTTACAAAACACAATCATTTGAATCTTTTTAGTCCACTCCTATTTGGTTTTGGGGTTATATGTGGATACAATCGTATTTTAGAAAATTCAAGCTTGTTGATCCAAGATGGCGGACAAATGACGTCATTTCCTGACGTCATATTCGCGTCAGTGTCGTCGTCATTGGCAACAAAAGACTTGGCAGACTTAGACACCAATAAGATAACCTTTTTAGTCATCGTTTTCTTTAATACCTTTAAGTATAGCGGAAATTTCATATTTAGACGATTTTAGCCTAAAATATGACATTATGACATCATAATTACGTCATATCACGTCAAAACGATACCAAACTTACAGATAATATAAAACTTTACTAGTACATCATCCCCTACAAATTTGGTGATCGTTACCCAAGTGGTTTCGAAATTACGAAGGGGGTGTCAAAAGAGACCCCCCCCCGTCCCAGGTATCCCAAAAAAGCCCGGTCTAGATAGGGTTAAATGCTAACATGGCGTATCAGTAGCAGTCGTGTTTGCCGGAAAAATCTTCTTCATGTGTTTTTTCCTAAAGTATGAAATATGCCCGTTTTGTGCATCATTTTTCACATGAAAATGACGTTCCTCTAATTTTTTAACATTGGATATGTTGAAGGGTCGGAACAGGTCTGTCTTGTAGCTGAAGGAATATCCTCATATCAGCATACCAAAAGTCATGATGATCCATTCATTCCTTCTTGACTTATTCTCTTTCAAAGTCTGAAACTCAAGCGGCTCCCGTAGTTCAAAAAAAGCTGCTAGGGGACCCAGACACATACCTCTTACTCTCTGCCCTCTTTCTCAGTTACACATGTGACAACTTAAAAAGTCATGTCATGGAATGCAGTAGACGTATAAGGGACACCTAATTTATTATGCAAA
>NC_049986.1:3301357-3304724 GCF_000003815.2 Branchiostoma floridae
CATAGGTGAAAAACGGTGTTCTGCTACCTCATTGTTGGCCAAATCGGCCAGGTCGTTGACTTCATTTCGCGAGTTTGGCACAATCCATTATGCGTTTGGGGGACATGGTTCAACGGAGTCTGAGTATGTGGCTGTACAGTTTATGTGTTATAGCTCACTTACAACTGCATCACAGTGACCACCGTGAACCACTTATAACTGAAACCGGTAGTTGTATGGGGTGCACATTCACATTTTACTGCAGCCATATGTGTCGCTGCTGACAGATTCGGTCCCAAATGTAAAGTATTTACACAGTCACGTTTGTACATAGATTATCAAAATGTCGGTGGAAGTACAACAACGGTTATTAAAAAAAAAGCTCTTTATTCGGAGACTTAACGATCTAATGAAACTGTCGATTTGATCCCCCTTGTGGTTTTCACAGCTACTGCAGCGTTACAGGTAGTAGACTACCCCTGGTAGTCGAGTACAATTATAGTCAATTTCGTAGTCTTGGGTCAGTGACCTCCAACAGAAGACCACATCTACTGTTCGAGGTCAATGACCCCAATTTAATAGTGAACATCTGTAGTACAGACAAATGAACTATAGTGGCGAAAGCAGGATATTATTGACTAATGATTCAACTCTTCAGGAGGTTTTGTTGTCACATCTTATCACGACGAGGGCTACTTCCTTAATCTCCAAGCAGATCCACGGTGGCATAATATAGTATCAAACCCACCGCTTGACTCCCTTAGCCGGCTATACTCCTTGGCCAGCTTTGATACTATCTGATGGCACCGTAGGATCTGCCTGGAGATTACTACTACCTTCGAGTGGAAGTCAAGTCTGTACAGTGAGTTATGATTGGGTTCACTATAGTTTGAAAATGCCAAAATAGTTGACAGGAAGATTGTTGAGATACCAACAAACACTCGGTGCATGTCACTGATTGAAACCCATTTTCCCATGGGAATGATGTATTACTTCTCGTTCAAAACCGGTTCTACCTGGTTGTATCTGCAGACGACGTTCTACAAAGCTGATAAAAAAATATCGCCCTGTTCTGTTTGGATTTACTTAATTTCTTTGGGATAACATATGAAATCTTACATGTTTTAATAGTAAGTTTTTGAACAGTTGCATCTTTAGGGGTTAAATACATATCACTATGGAGGATGAAAGTTCGTGTTTAGGTTTGTGTGAGCCCACGTGCCAACTTTCCACATGTTTGTAAATGTAGGTCAGAAATCCCCCCGAGAAATCACTCCTATAGGCGGATAACTTCCTTGGTCACCACAGCGCGCCTCCTGTCAGGTAATCCTTAAATAATCACGCCTGTGAGACAAATTCGGAATTCCGAACTTGCAGTTACAATGGCTTGAACTTGAACCTGAACCGAATGAGTACCCATTACTAAGACCGTAACCCTGAAAATTATTTAGATATGAAAGTGTCAATCTGGTATCTTCTGATTACTTTTGTTACCATGCCTGGCGGCTTTTGTGATGTAAATTATATAGGAGGTGGATCTGTTGTGTTTGTCTTAGTTAGTGAAGTCAGCGGAATTTGAGACCGTGCCGGAATTAGAACATTACCCAGTAGCAAAGTTGAGTTCCCATATGTACCTGTACGACGCTTACTAGTAACCATAGAATTACTTTTAAAACATTTGGATCATATAATAATCTTCATCTTCAATACACCATGGAATGGGACGATCTGCTAAGAAAACATCTCGGTGAGTTCGGAAGGTTTCACAAATTAACCTCTCTGCTTGCAATTGGGGTCGGCCCGACCTTTGGACTGAGTTTGGTCGCGATGACGTTCTTGGCAGCGACACCGGAACACCATTGCCGCGTCTTTGGAAACACTTCTTCGGTCGAACATCGCTACAGCACCGAGGGATTTAATTTGAGTATCCCCTTGGAAAATTTCGGCGGTACCTGGAAATACAGCTCATGTTTGATGTACAAAAACTCAAATAGAACAGCGTCATCGAGTAATGAAACTACAGCATGTACCCATGGCTGGGAGTATGACAGAACAATTTACCAGAGTACCATCGTCACAGAGGTGAGCGTGTTATTGCAATATGCAATATAATGACATAATGGATCAACAAGTGAGTTTTATAAAGTATGGTAATTTGTGCATGTACAACACTTTACAGGAACATATTAATCTTCTCTATAAAAGGAACTAATTCCTAAGTTCTTTCGTCTTATATTTACAAATTATACACATATAGTCAAATTTGAATTACAGTTGTAATTGTGTGTTCATACAGGTAACGGGTGTCAGATGCCGTTGAAATTGTGTCAACATGTGTGTACATTTATATCAGAGGCTTCTGAAGATGTTGTTGATGGGAGTCTTACCTAATATGCAATTTTACCACTTAGTATAACCTAGTGTGCGGGAGATCCTGGTTGAAGGGACTTGGTCAGAGCACTTTCATGGCAGGGGTGGGCGTTGGTGGAATCTTCTTCGGCACCATTTCGGACAGGTTCGTATTAACCCTATTCAGACCGGGGGGGGGGGGCTTTTGAGGCCCGCGCTAACTTCGATGTCCTATAACGCCAGAACGGCTTACGCTAGAGCCACCAAATTTAGTGAGTTTTCCTAAAATATTGTTGGCAACAATTTTACGAAGTTTGACAAATTTTCCATGTTTTCTTGTTGCCATGGCAACCGTTTGTTGACAGGCAGTTTTGCCAAAAATCACTATTTTTGGTTCTAACAATGTATTTTTCACATTTATTTGCTATATTACTGCGATTTTGTTACATAAATAAAATATTATATTATTCAACATATCTTTCATAATTATATATGCATAAATTATGCTAATTTGATGACGTCATCAGCCCAAAATCCAAGATGGCGGACCGAATGGCCAGATCAAGAATAACAAGCTAATTATCCCTTAAAATTTGTAACTACCTGGTATTTTTTCATCAAAAACCATCTAAATGAATGGATTTAGTCTATTTCCATTTCCCTTTGTGATTATTTGTTGCAAAAAAAGTATTTTTAAAAATTCAAGGTGGTGGATATAATATGGCGGAGCCCAACTCGTATCTTAGATGTGCATGACGTCATGTTATGACGTCATATTGACGTCATTGATGTTGCTATTGCCAACGCAAGTCGTAATAAACATTATTATTCTGTTATCTGCACTTGTTGTTACATTTTTGCAGCATAACTTTAAGTTTTCTGAGAATACCCATGTTTCATGGGTTTGGCCAATGTTATCAAATTGATGACGTCATAATTACGTCATCTTACGTCAACGTAACGTCAAACGTCACATACTTGTCAGATATTATGTCGAAATCATGTCCTAAAAATGAGCTCGATTCGACGAGAAACCGAC